>NC_074712.1:24309060-24612560 GCF_947242115.1 Biomphalaria glabrata
AAACGGCGTTCTCTGCAGGAAACGGTCTCTGGCACTTTACTGTAATGCCTTTTGGGTTCTGCAATGCTCCCGCAACCTTTGAGCGATTGATGGAGCGTGTCTTATGAGGACTTTACTGGAACATCTGCCTTGTCTATATGGATAACATTATCGTCTTAGGTAAGACGTTTGAAGAGCATCTTGCAAATTTGAAGGATGTGTTTCAAAGGATAAGAGGCGTTGGGATGAAACTCAACCCATAGAAGTGCTCTTTGTTTGGAAGGAATGTAAAATATCTTGGGCACATCGTGTTAGGAGACGAGTTAGCACTGATCCCGACAAGGTTGAGACAGTAAGGCAATGGCCTACCCCAACGAATATTCATGAATTGAGAATCTTTCTGGGGTTTTGTACATATTACAGACGTTTTGTGCCTAATTTCTCCAACATTTGTAGGGCTCTTCATTTAATGACAGAACAAAAGAAGCCATTTATTTGGACGACGGAATGTCAACAGGCATTTGAAAGGCTGAAAAAAACACTTGCCTCATCTTCCATATTGGCCTACCCTATACCAGGCATGACATTCATACTGGACACAGATGCGAGTAGATCCGGAATAGGCGCCGTCTTGTCCCAAAAAGTGGATGAAACTGAACGAGTCATCGCCTATTTCAGTCGTAGTTTTTCAAAGGCTGAAAGGAACTACTGCGTCACGAGACGTGAGCTTCTGGCCGTTGTGGACGCCATAAAACATTTCCACAAATACTTATATGGACAAACGTTCACCCTTAGAAGTGATCTCGCCTCTCTACAATGGCTGTTTTCCTTTAAGAGTCCCGAAGGTCAAGTCGCCAGGTGAATTAAACGTCTGCAAACCTATGACTTTGAGATTCAGCACTTAAAAGGACAGACTCATTAGAGTGCTGATGCGCTGTACGGAAGACTTTGCAAAACTGAATGCAAGCACTATAGAAAGGTCGAAGAAAAGGAGGCAATTGTCGATTGTCATTGTCTTGGGGTAGAAGCTTCCGGACCGTGGTCGGACGAAAAAATCCGAGAGGATCAGCTAGACGAAGATCTGGCTCCCATTCTCCTAATGATGGAAGATGGACCACAACCAGATTGGCAACACATCTCTGATAGGGGAACCGCTACCAAGGCATATTGGGCCCAATGGACTCCCTAAAAATTGTGAACGGTGTCCTCAAGAGAGTATGGGAAACGCCAGACCGGACAAGCCATCGCTTTCAGCTGATGCTACCTAAGGTTAGGGTGTCGGAAGTACTGAAAGAGATACATAATGGCTTCAGTGGCTTCCATCTTGGTGTCAACAAAACTTTGGAGAAGGTGCACCAGCGGTTTTACTGGTTCCGTTACAGGGAAGATGTTGAAGAATGCTGCCGAAGGTGCGATGTCTGTACAGCAGCTTAGGGCTTGCAACGTAGAACAAGAGGACATATGCAGCAATACAACGTTGGGAACCCCTTTGAAAGAATCGCAATCGATGTTGCCGGGCCATTCCCTGAAACCAGGAAAGGAAATAAGTTCATCTTGGTATTTATCGACTATTTTACTAAATGGCCTGAAGCACATGCGATACCTAATCAAGAAGCCACCACAGTAGCGGAAACCCTTGTAGAGAACTGGATAAGTCGGTACGGTGCTCCTATTGAGTTACTACCAGATCAGGGCCGAAACTTTGAATCCAAAGTCTTTCAGGAGATGTGCCGGACACTGCATTGAAAAGACTCGCACCACGTCTCTACACCCCCAACCGGATGGAATGGTGGAACGCTTTAACAGAACTCTAGAACATCTAACGAAGGTCGCCAGTGAACATCAAGATGACTGGGACACTTATATCCCAATGTTCCTCATGGTGTACAAGGGATCCGTTCATGGCACCACAAATTATACACCAGCGAAGATGTTGTTTGGCCGAAAACTGCCAGTACCATGTGACTTGCTTTTCGGGGCTCCAGGTGATAAGCCAGCTACTTCGAAGGAGTACGTCACTAATCTCCGAAAACGAATGGAGGAAGCCCATGCTCTAGCCCGCATAAATATCAAGATGAACAGTGACCAGATGAAGACAAGATACGACAAACAGGCCAATGCCTCCGCGTTCCAAGAGGACGATCTGGTGTGGCTTTACAATCCGCAGAGACGAAAGGGCAGGTCTCCAAAGCTTCAGAGAGACTGGGAAGGTCCATACCGCATCATTAAAAGAATCATCGACGTCGAGTACCGCATTCAGAAAAGTCCCCGGTCTAAGCTGAAGGTCGTCCATGTGGATCGACTTCATCAGTACTGTGGCAGTACATGTTCTGTTCGGGACGAACAGGTTTGAGAAGGGGGAGCAGTGTTGTAACTCTATTCCCACACTGAGATACATGGTGCGCACTAGACACTGTTACACACGAGCGTGGAACAATAGGAGAAGGAAATGGAGACTTGATAGTAAATGCCGGCTTATTTTGCTGAATCAAACTAGATCTAGAACAAACTGACATTCTGTGGTTTGTGTGTGTTATTTATTTAATCATTAAATCCTTATCTATGTTATCATTAACCTGTAGAGTGCTTTCCTGGAAATTTATAGCAGTATCTTCACTTTATGGTAGGGCTACTTAACATATTTTAGGTTTACCGCTAGTATCAAAGGAGCTTTTATGCTAAGTTTCATCAAGATTGGTCATCTGGTTTTAATTTCTATCGAAGACATAGGTCTACATAGGGGCCTACATAGTTACATACATACTGCTTATATTAAATTATATATATTTATATAGCTCTAGATCTTATGCCTTTGTAATTTTCAGTCACCGTTTTAAAGGGCTTATCTACCATTTTTAAACTAGAAAAGTAAACATACACATAATCATACACTAAACTTATAGGCCTTCATGGATACACGTAGGATGTAATTATCTTGTTAAGAAGGAACGTTTTTAAAATATAGTTTAGGTGTAAAATCTAATCTTTAGCGTCTTAGTAGGCCTAAATAATCTAATTCAAATAGATCTTAGACTATATTAACTGTCTTAACTTAACCTGTAGTACTTCAAGATCTACTACTGTAGATATAGAATTAATATCTACGTCTATATATAGATTATCTATCAGAGAGATAGAGAGAGAAAGAGAAAAAGAGACACTTTAGGACTCTAGATTATTTTGTAAATATAATCTATATCTATGGGAAAGGACCAATGGCGAACGCTTTTGTGCCAGTTTTTAGTTTAGAATTTAGCCTATTACTCCGCAATGGTTAAACTTATTAAAAAAATGAAAACATTTGCGGACTCCTCAGCTATTGGGAGATAAAACACTAAATTAGATTTTTTTTCCATATCAGCTATTAAATGTATAATTCAAGTCAACTTACGGTAGGGGTCGGACCTAATCAGCGAACGCAATTTTCGCGGGAGTCATACTGAGCGAAAGGCCGTAAAAAATAGCGAAATAGCATGTTAAAATATAGGAAATTATGCTTCAATTAGTTCTATCATTTAACTTCTTCCATGAAGCATTATAACTATTGTCCTCCTTGTGACATATGCCTAAATTTGTTTTCACTTTTCTTGTGCTCCACATCTCCTTTCTCTGCTTGGAACTGATGTCTATATAGCCTACGAAACTTGCGATTAAATATTTTTTTTAAAAGAAGGAAACTACAAAATTCTATCTCGCCTCCTCCCTATAGGCTAGTCCACGTCGTTTTACTCTCCGTTTCATAAACTCTCGTTACTGCGACTTTTTTTTTAAGAACACATGTTCAGTGCACTTAATCACCATCAACTCGATCTCACACACACATACACACACTCGCGCTGATTGACCTAAAGGCAGATCCCGAATGCGATGGATTGATGATGTATGGGAGGCAGATCTTCAACAGCTTGGGTTTGGGGCATGGAGACGAAAGGCTCAGGAGAGATCTTGTAATTTTATGCATGTATATTATATGATAATTCTTATATTTATTACTAAATGTATAGTTCGCATTTTTTCCGCTCCTGAGATCGAATATTTTCTCCTGGAAAACTCTTGGAAATCTCCTGAAATCCTAATCTCAGAATGGTGGGGGAACCCTGTGAAAATGAATTCTTATCTTTTAAACATTTATACACATATTAATATCATTAATTAGTAACAAGAGGTTAACCAGCCAGTTAAAAAAAGGAGGACGGCAAAACAGAGGTCACCCCCTATCCCTCCCCCCCCCCCGTATAAGCCGTAAAGGCCTAAGCGCTGTTAAGATCAATTGAAGCGTCATTTCACCCTCACTGGCACAGAGGAAAGTAACTGCCAGCATATGACATCTGAGAGACTGTTGGAGAGCTGCGAGTCAAACATTTTAGACGGAAAGAAAATGAGGGAAAATATGCTTGTGAAACACGTAATGCACTCATCCTTAATCTTCGAAATCGAAGACATTTGGTTAAGGTTAAAAATAGGCCTATTATTTTAATATTTCAGTTTACAAACAATAACAATAGATAAGACAAAAAGAAAAACAGATTAAATCAGTCATTAAATTATCATTAAATGGCTTTTTAAGCTTATCATAGGGGCTTTCGCTGAATAGGTTTTCAGTTAAAAAGGTCATTTTGAGCGAACACCCCATGATATATTTTTTTCAACGGAATAAATAGCCTTAGCTATTATAGCTAACTATTTCCTCATCTATTTAGAAGTACTATATGCAAATCTTTTTCGGCCATTGTCCATTGGTGCTTTAAAATCGCCTTAAGTTCGGACCTATTCTCGTTTATCCGGAAACGTTTTGAGAATGAAATTTCCATACATGTCAACTTTGACCATCAGCTATGCTTTATTGTATGAGGGAAAACGAAAGTGAATATGTGGGAAATGTAGAAAAATGGAGTCTTTGTAATACCATCTTATTATTTCTGCAGTTACTTTTGAAATAAATAAGAATGGATAAAAATTACGGAGAGGTGTTCGCTTTATATGCCATTTCGCTGATAGGCCTTTCCTATGGATAATAATCTAATATCTAGATTCAGCCTAAATATACTAGTTACTGGATGTCGTGTAGATTTAGGTCTAGATGTAAATCTGATCTAGAATAGATTAAATTAAACTGATTTTTTGCTTTAATTTTGTTTATTTTAGGTGAGATTTTAATTCTAAACCATCACTTGTGTGAGCAGCTCAGGAGGCGCTGAGTGACAGACCTTTTTTTATATACTCAACATTTATTCATTTATAACAGTAGGCAGATGGTAGCTCTACTGGGTGGGCCCAATCTGTGCACCTCGGTCTGCGACCAAGGGGCTAGAGTCACCTAAGCTACCCATAGCACAATTAAACTAAACTAAACTAATCTAGCTAACTAAAGAACGAACTAAAAATAAAACAACCAACTAAATTTATACAATGAACTTATATACACTTTATTTACTACAAAGCAATAAAAATATACTGCATATGAAAATAAACTTTACGGAAACAACTAAACCAAAACAGCTAAATAAACTAAATAAACAAAAACTAAACAACTAATCAACCCTACTTAATCTATACTATTACAACTACAAAAACTATCCAACAAACCAAACCCAAATAAAACCACTAGTTACCCTGATTCACAATAATCCACCAAAATACCCTACAAAACAATAAACCACTAAAATAACCCACAAAACAATAAATTATTGAAACTGACTTTTTCTAATGTAAACCTAACAACACTAGATCAACAGGGCAGAATTATGCAACAGCTAGTTTGGCAGCTATTTAGCAGTTAAGCACTAAAGCAGCAGTTTGCGGCAGCAATAACTGCGGCAGGCTACTAGGTACACAGCAGGAATTATAGCCTGCAATTACAAATATAAACAAACATAAGAAATACAAAATATATATAATAATCATTATAATGGATTAGATCTAGACTAACACATACTCAAAACAATATACACAGGTAATAACAATAACCTTCATTTGCAGGTAGGGCACAGCCATCTTTTATACTGGTATTAAAAATTAAAATTAGAAACATGCCAACTTAATAGAGCAGTTATCCTAACATTATAATGTTATGGAAATACTTTTAGAAACAAAAGATAATAAAATATAGTATAGAAAAGCAATAAGGGGATCATTAAGGATGGCGCAGGGGGGGGGGTGACGCTATCCAGATTAATGGAGCTTTCGGTTCCATCATAGACAATGACTCACTAATAGCCGGTGATGTGACGGCAGTAATCCGTTCACATCTAAACTAATGAAAACAAATCCAAAAACAATAAATCTTAATTAAAAATAACTAAAGTAAAACAAACGATTCCTCAACTTACAGGCAGTCCACACAGAGAACAACACAAAAACTAATTTGCGGCTTGGTCACACAGACCAGCTAATCAAGCACTGACCAGCGGTCAACACCGGAAAAAGAAAGAACTGACAGCACCCTTCCTACTTATAGAGCCAGGTCATGACTCGTACGAACTAACTTTAAAGTTAAAGAGCTGGCGGGAGTGCACACATGCAGCTTAGCACTAGCCTATAAAAATAATTACAATAAAATATACAAAATAGATAAAAATAGCTCACAGAGCGCCAGCTCACACTTGCCTAAACGCAACCAAGGTTTTTTTTTAGTTTAAAACTTCTACCAGGGGGTTTTGCAGTTAAATTCCCCTCTTCTATAAAACAAAAGAAAAAAAATAATGCAAATGACAATCCCCAAATTCCAAGAGCATAGCTAAGGAAGATTTTGATTTTAAACCCCCTCCGTAATTTACTAGAAAACCCCCTCTTCAATATAAAAAAGCAAATTACACACTGAAAATGCTATGAGCGTAGCCAAAGGGGTTTTGAGTTTAAGCCCCCCCCCCTTTTTCAGTTAGGTTTGAAGCTAAAAAAATACCTCTTCAATATAAAAAAAAAGCAAATTACACGCTCACAAATCTTTGAGCCTAACCAAAGGGTTTTTTAATTTAAACCCCCTCCAGTGGGGTTTCAAGTTAAAAAAAATACCTCTTCAATATAAAAAAAAAGGAAATTACATACTCAAAAATCTTTGAGAGTAGGCAAAGGGGTTTTAAGTTTAACCCCCCCCCCTTTCAGCGGGGTTTGAAGCGAAAAAATACCTCTTCGATATAAAAAAATGAAAATTACACACTAAAATTCTTTGAGCTTAGCCAAGCCAAATGTCAGTTTTGAGTTTAAACCCCCTCCTCCAGATGACAATTTTTTAAAAGTTGAAAACCACTCCAGATAATTTGAGTTTAAAATCATCCTACAGAGAGTTTTGAGGTTGAAAAACCCTTCTTCAATATTATTCTAAAGCAAACTACACTCACCAAATTCTATGAGTGTAGCTAAATGGGGTTTTGAATTTGTTAAAAAAAAAACTCCAGAGATTCTTTTAGTTTAAAACCCCACAACAGATGATTTTTAAGATAAAACTTCCCTTTTCCATAAAAAATCTAAAGCAAACTACAGTCACCTAATTCCAAGAGCGTAGCCAAGAGAGGCTGCAAAATTTATACCAGTGGCTGGACTCCATTAATAAAGTGCAGTGGATAGTCATCTGCAGAAATTGAAAAAGACTAAATGCGGCTCAACAAAGATGACTATGACGAATTTTAGGAGTCAGTTATACTTAAGTTATAGAGATCGGGTCTCAATCAAGGAAATCCTATGCCGAACTGGTAAGGTTGTGACAGAGCGTCGCATGAGGTTTGCGGGACATATATTCAACAAAATGAATTACACATAATGAGATGGAGGCCATTACGAGGAAATTGCAAACAGGAACATCCTTGTACAACTTCACGGCACACTTTCATAGAGGTCCTCAGAGCATGTGGGAAGAGGCTTCAGACATCGCCAGAGACAGATTTTTGTGGAAACAGCTTTCCGCCCAATGAGCCGAACGGCGCGGGAGGATCTAAATCAGTAAGAATAGCACAGGTTTTGAAATAGAACATTTTAATAGCAGAATAATGCACTGTAGACACCTCAGTGCTTGCATTTTTTAGGCTTTCAATACCGGAAATAGTGCTTGGCGGCGGGACTTTAAATACCTCTGCCTATCTGCCGGTGCTCACGAGGGAAATTCGAAGCTTGACAACTGCATCCAGAAGTTTAGCATGAACTGTACGTGCGGCGCATCACACATAGAATTTAGATGCCAAGAAAACCACCAACAAGGCATGTGTACTTCTACCATCATCATCGACATTGGCATAGATGAATGTCAATCGGACCACTCTAAATCTGAGCCGTCAAGAGGAAGACATTTTCCACTTGAAACTGAAGAGACCTGTATTCTGGACGTGAGACTGTTGTCTGAGGATGACTGCGGTGCATTGGACTTTGTTTGCAACGTGGCTGGATGTGAACCTGCAGCTCCCTTGAGAGGCGGCTGTCGGGAAGGTCTGCTGAGACAGCGTGTCCAATCAAAGGCTGTGCTGAAGAAAACAGTGCTCGACACTATCTCTTTGTGTGTCAAACGGCCACGTCATCGTCGCAACAACAGCCTGGTCAACTGGAGGAAGAGAAAGCGGCACTGGAGGAAAACAATGCGGATGGCTTCGTGGGGAACACGCTCCCTGCCGCCTGTGGCTCCCACTGATCGACCTCCACCTGAACTGTCAAACCTCAGCTGCAGTGTTTCTTTTCGGGACGAAAAGTGCTAAGACGGGGGCAATGTTATGACTCTGCCATGCGCATCGCCATCCAGGCTAGTGCAGAGATGCGCACTTCTAGTAACCAGACTAGAAAAGGATGTTGACATTGGGAGACAAACGATTTCCGCCCAAGTTGAGAGCCTAGATAAAGATGTTGTGATCAATACATGTTGTTCTACATGTATTTGTGATGTCCTGTAAATAAACATAGATGTGCCTCGTTGCCTCACTTCAGTTATTACAGTATGATAAGAGCTACAATGGTCCACTGACTTTCGCAGATCCGACTTTCTAATGTTTTTGTTGTTGTTGTTGTTGTTGTTGTTTTAAACACTGAAACACGGGTTTTTATAGTAGCCTATTGGGGAAAAATGAATACGTCATCATCAAACTTTCTGGCTGCTGATTGGCCGAAATAACTATACTAGCTAGGCCAGAGTACAAAACAAGGAATCCTTCTCACAAACCCTCGTTCCTTTTTTCTATAGCTTAGAGTACATTTACTGTATACGTACCAATTCGTTTTTTACTGTTATGCGACATAACAGTACTGAGTGATTCTTTATTTAGAAATATATGCTTTTGATTGGTTGTTTACGGCTACGTGTTGTTGTTTTTCCAAGGTGAACTGTTAAACAGTGTTTTGTAAAATGTTTTACATGTTTTCGGATGTTCCTTCAGAGTTGAAGATAGTTTACTTCCTAGTCCAAACCTCCCGCAGGACGACGGGGGATGAGAGCGGGCAGGGTTTGAAGCCTCGACCGTCTATAAATCCGAACGACAGTCCTTTTAAAAATTAGATTTTTCGCTTTCAGAATGGTCTAAAATATTGTGATGTCCGATTTTCAATATCTTTTGTAGTTTACGAGATCTAAACGGGACAGACGGACAGACATTTCGCACAAAACTAATAGCGTCTTTTCCCCTTTCGGGGGCCGCTAATAATAAATAGTTTTTCATATTATCGCGTGAACTGCACTACTTGGAACACCACATGGAACACATAGCTAAGGGATTTTTTTATTTTTTTTTACGGAAATGTTTTTTTTTCTTAAAGAGCAATTGAAGAGGTTGTTTTTTTTTTCGAAATTGAGATAGCGATTGATTTAGATCTAATGATTCTATTCCAATCAACAATTGAATCAAACTTGAGATAAATGAAAATTCTTTAATTTTTACATATAGAATTATAGAACTTTTTAAGTATATAGGCCCTAATATATTTATGTAAGAGTGTAACAAAATCCATATTTCGTATATTATCTTTAATTGGTAGATCTAGGTCTAATTTTTGCCTTATAGATTAATAGTTTTTAAAAATTTAGATCTAGTAGATCTAAATCAGACTAGTTTTAATTCTATGTTAAGGTTGAAGCTATTTGCTGGTGTTGTACGGGGTATTGACTTACTAGATTCAAGCTAAATATAATCGTGTACTACAATAATTAGAATCTACATTGAATGAGCTCAACATTGTTCATGTTTTGTCCCCCATATTCTTCCTATTTGGGCCTAGTTAGGGACGACTAGGTCAATAATCACTATTAAGTGTAGGCCTATAGATAAGTCTATAATTTTAAACGTTGTTTTTCTAACTCTAGGCCCAGCACCTCGATCGAACCAGTCTAGATAGGTCTATATGGAATGGGTTGCCTGAGCTAGTCAGGAAAACCAGTGACTTGGCAGAATTTAAGTCATTGGTTAATATGCATGACTAAATGCATGACGCGTAGGACGTAATCATCTTCTTTTTTGAAGTAACGTCTGTATTATATAAGATAAGATAAGATATAGACCTATATATAGGTCTAATTTCTAATACTACTATTACTAGATCTAGACTTCATCTAATCAAATTTAGGTCTACTTCATACATCACTACAGATCTGAGAAAAGCAGTAGATCTAAAACAAGAATAAACCTGAAGCAGTAACATACAAAGCCATAAATTGTGTAACTTGACTAAAAAGAAACATGGGAAATGAGGCGCGCGCGGTACTGCGTTGGCTGAAACGCTGTTTGCTCGACTAGATCAAGAATAAGCCGACAAACAGTAACATGCAAAGCCATAAATTGGGTGATTTGACCTATTTCCCCAACTCTAACATCCACTTTCTAGAAATTGGTGTTTTTTTTAGTCGCTTTTATTTTCAGAAACTCATAGGGAAACACGCTAAGCCATAAACTGATTAATTTGGCCTAGTTTCCCAAAGACTACGTCATCGACCTTAGTTGTCTGGGAGATACTGATCTCGAATGGCTTCGAGAATGAAATTTAATAGTCCCTAAAACGCACATTAAATTGCTTATATCTCGATAATTACAAAGCATTATAAAACTAAAAAAAAGTATTACACAGGTTTCCGCGTTTGACCCCAAAACCTCTTCAGTTGGTCTTTAAGGCTTTGAATAAGAGATTGACCCTTTACAAAACAATTAGGTCAATAAGATTGCTTTTTTGAGGTCACTAAGGCTTGGAAGCTCATCTAGGCATTCCAGTACTGGAAGATCTGGTAGAGAAGCCAGGGCGACATCGTCTACTGTATTCTGTGTGGCATAGACTTCGAGGTAGTGTTCTGTCCATCGTTCTAGCTGCTTGGATTGATCTGTAATTTTTTCTCCTGATTTGGATAGAAGGGGGGCAGGCTTAGACACTATTGGACCCAGGGCCGCTTTAATGACATCAAATAGAGCTTTGCTATTTCCTGAGTGGAGACTGTCTTGGATTCTGTTGCAGGTATCCCTCCAAAAGTTGTTAGCACATTTTCTAGCCATTTGTTTCGCCTCTTTATTAGCACTTTTGAAGGCCTCCAAAGATTTTGGATTAGGCTTTGTCTTATGAGCGAGGTGTGCAGATCGTTTTTTCTCGATGCAAGGTTCCATATGTGCTAGATTCGCCTCAAACCAGTCTACATTTTTGTGTTTTTGAGGCCCAAAGGCGGTGATTGCCGAACTGTAGATTACGTCTCTTAATTTCTCCCATCTGATAGAGATGTCTTCTTCATCACTTAACGAGGGGATTGAGCTGTTCAGGAGCTCGCCAAAGAGTGCACACTTCTCTGGGTCACCTACATGGTTGACGTTAATTCGCCTAGTTCTGGGTTGAGTGGAAGTGTAAGCCTTCTTGAGAAGTAGCTTGATTTTGCTTTGCACTAGTGAATGGTCTGAGTTGCAGTCCGCACTATGGTATGAACGGGTGTGGGTGACACTTTTCAGATCCATCCTTCGGGTGATGCAGAGGTCAAGCTGGTGCCACCTTTTTGAGCGTGGGTGCTGCCAAGAGACTTTATGGCGTTCCTTGCCAGAGAAGAATGTATTTGTTATACACAGTTCATGAGAGCTACAGAACTCGAGTAGCCTTTGGCCATTGTCATTTATTTTGCCAACACCATGAGGTCCCAAGCATTTTGGCCATGCATCATTTCCATCACCAACACGGGCATTAAAGTCTCCATTTATATAGAGGTGCTTTGATTTTGGAATACTTTTAATTACGTCCTCTAGAGCTTGAAAGAATCTGTCTTTGTCCTCTTCTGGTGCATCAAGGGTTGGTGAGTAAGCACAGATTATATTAATTTTGCCTTGCGGTGATGCTAATTTCATGTGTGCTACTCTTTCATTGCCAATGGGAAACATTGCAATGCAGGGGACGAGACTGTTTCTTATTGCGAAGCCGACGCCTTGTATTCTAGGGCTTTGTTCTGGTTTTCCTTGCCAGTAGAATGTATAGTTGCTTTCTGTGAGAGATCCGCTGTCTGCCAGTCTGGTTTCTTGCAGGCAGGCCACATCAATGTTTAGTCTGCTGAGTTCTCTGTCGATGATAGCTGTTTGTCGCATGTCGGTGACGAGTTCAGGGTCAGTATTGAAGCCAGGACACATTGTCCGTATGTTCCAGCTTGCTAAACGCATTAATGTTGAGGGTTTTCTTTTGATTTTATTTGCAGGTGCGGGTGAGCAGCTTGCTTTTTGATTTTGTCTTAGCACCAAGCACCCAGTGGTGCGGCAAGCTGTGGCGGGATAGCACTTTATTCTCCGAGGGCTGCTCGGCTTAAGGCAGGCAGTAGCTATCCAGTGAGGCTAAAAAGCCCCTCCTACCGTCAAGAGTGGTCCCTGGCGTTCCAGCTTACGCCAATCAGCGTGGAACTTATCACCGGTAACTACCACTCTCCGTGTTTTTTTTTCAAAGACATTACTGTCAGAGATGGAGTGACCTCTCCATTGCTGGGGGAAAGCCTGGGCGGTAAATTTGCGAGTGCTGGGCTGCCCACACGTCAGCACACGCCTCTCTTCCATACTGACCGGGTCCAAGGGGATGGCGAGCCATCACAATTTGGGGACAGGTGGCTGCAGGAGTTTGCCAGAGAGCAGTAGTCTTACTACTGTCTCCCCGCCTACGGGGCTCCAGGACCGGATTTTCTGTTAGGGTTTACTCCCTTAGCCTTAGACCTTACAGGGACACACACACAAGGCAGTGCGGCTATTGACCTATAGCTAGGGGTTTGGTTTGTGGGCAACAGGGCGTGTTCGCATGCCGACGGGCCATGCCTGCCTCACATCTTGGGGCCAAACCTCCTCCGAGACCCTTGCAGTTTAGCCTGAGGCTTCGCAGCCTCAGTTTCCATCTGCCACCACGAGGAGGTACTGCATAGGACTTGCTGTGGAGAGGCTATGTACTGGCAAGAGAGACTTACAAAATTGCTCCCCTTTCACAGATGCTAGCCAGCGGTGGCAAGAAGTTAAGCTACCACACTAGACGCTTCACACTTAAAAAATAGAAAATCTCCTGGGAGTGATGGTATCCCAGTGGGAGTAGTGAAAGTCAACGAATCACTCCTGCTCCCTGAACTCTATATTCTCCTCTGCCGCTGTTGGGAAACAGGTCATGTCCCACAGGACATGCGTGACGCAACTATAGTCACAATATACAAGAACAAAGGGGATCGGAGTGACTGCAACAACTATAAGGGTATCTCTCTCCTCAGTATAGTGGGCAAGATCTTTGCTAGAGTGGCACTATCCAGGCTGCAAGTGATAGCTTCCAGAGTCTCAGTGTGGATTCAGGAGCGGTAGATCCACTATAGACATGATATCTTCTCTACGACTACTGCAGGAGAAATTCAGAGAGAGAGACAGACCCCTTTACATTGTCTTTGTTGATTTGACTAAAGCTTTTGACATGGTCAGCAGAAGTGGCCTTTTCAAACTCCTGAGGAAAATAGGTTGCCCTCCCAAACTACTGAAGTTAATTGAGTGTTTTCACAAGGGAACTAAATGTACTGTCAAATTCAATGGAGCCCAATCAGCACCTTTTAAGGTTTGCAGTGGTGTCAAGCAGGGATGTGTGCTCGCACCTACTCTGTTTGGCATATTCTTCTCCTGTCTACTGCATTATGCGTACAGCGACATAAACGAAGGTGTGTTTCTCCATACAAGATCCTCTGGAAAACTATTTAATGTATCAAGGCTGCTGGCAAAAACCAAGGTTAGGAAGCTACTCGTCAGGGAACTCCTGTATGCTGATGATGCAGCTATTGTGGCTGATTCTGATATTCAGCTACTGTCCATGGTTGACAAACTATCTGCTGCTTGCCAGAAGTTCGGCTTAAACATCAGTCAAAGCAAGACTAAGATACTTGTCCAAAACACAAACACTGCACCTCAAGTAAGCATTAATGGCCAACCACTAGAAATTGTTGATCACTTTTGTTACCTTGGCTCCATCATATCCAACAACACTCTACTGGATAAAGACATAAACAACAGGATAGCCAAGGCAATGGCCACCATGTCACGGTTGCAGAAAAGAGTCTGGGACAACATATTGCTTACTAGCAGTACTAAAGCCCTAGTCTACCGGACCTGTGTGTTGATCACCTTGCTGTACGGAAGTGAAACATGGTCAACCTACTCATGGCAGGAAAAAAAGCTGAATGTCTTCCACCTCCGATGCCTAAGGCGGATCTTTAAAATAAGGTGGCAAGATAAGATAACCAATGAGGAAATGCTATATAGAGCAGGATGCCAGGACATCCGCTCTGTAATCAGCAGCAGACGCCTTTGCTGGCTTGGCCACGTTCGTAGAATGCCAGTAGGTCGACTTCCACAGGACATCCTGTATGGCGATCTAATAGAAGGCAGGAGAGCCGCTGGTCGCCCACTTTTACGTTATACGGATGTATGCAAACGCGACATGAAGCTCTTCAAAATCGACACTGGCAACTGGGAAGAGGTGGCACTGGACAGATCCACATGGAGAGAGAGCATAAAGGAAGGGTCACAGATTGCAGATGTCATACACAACAGAAGCAGAAAGAAGGGTGAAAATGCAACGGCGCCTGGTGATTATATATGCCCAACCTGCGATCGCAGCTGTGTATCAAGGATTGGCCTCTTTAGTCACACAAGAAGTTGCAAAGGGAAAAGATCGTCTCTAGAGACGTAAAATGTCACAGAGGTCAATAAGATACCCATTATCAGACATCAGTTAGGCCAGGTTCACATCTAACTTCACATTTACTTTCACCTATCCCTTGGTCTGCTGGACCTTTGCACCACACAGGATCTTCAAACTTCCTTCTCCATTCTTCTGTCATTTGCCTTTGATAGAATTTCATTATAATATTCTTTCTGAAAATATTGAAACATGCCTTTTACCTGTCTGGGTGGACTACTTCTGATAGAATTTAATACCGATATTCTTCTGAAAATATTGAAACCTACCTTTGTTCCTGCCTGGGTGGACCACTTGGGGAGACCGATTTTGAGTTTGTGTTTCCACACAAACTGTCTTTGTAACCTTGTTTATCACTGGGAAGTCCTCCAGTCTTCATAAAAGTAGCTATTTCTAACTAACATCCAAAACAAACTGCTTATCGCCATGTTGCTCTCCTGTTCGTCTAGTCTACTACGTCATTCGTTTGTCTTACTACGTCACTACTTTTATCGTCGCTAAAACAACACACAATATATTTGTCTAACAAAACTAACATACTCTCTAAACTAATACATAACAAGGGTGATATTTTATTTTGTTGGTAAATTATTACAATGTATTCAGTCTACTTCCCATACCAAAACAAAGTAAATGATCATAATAAAGCTTCTCTACGCCCTTACTTGCTCACACTAAACATGATCTTCAGCTCGCGGTCAAAGGATTTGCGTATGTTGCCGCCTTTTATGATTTAACTATAAGCCTCGGAAAAACGGAAGTCATGTTCCAGAAGTCATCCAATAAAATCTACTGAGCTCCAAAGATCACCGTGAAAAGACATCTTCTTAACGAGATAGACAACCTCATATATCTTGGAAGCATTATATCAAATGACATGGCATAGCCCTCGGCACCAAAATCAGACTGATGCGCTCCCTGGTCATGGTCACATTCTTATATACTTGCAAGTCTTGGAAGCTGACTGCAGAGCTAGAGAGGAGGATCCTAGCTATGGAATTGGTATGCTACAGAAGGATTCTATGTATCATATTTAAAGACCGCATCACAAACCAAGAGATTAGAGACAGTGTTACTGTCACAAGTCAAAAGCTTGCTGACAGAGTCACTCAATTTTATCCCAGCATTAATTATTATTATTATTTATTTATTTTATTTCATTTATTTTTTATTTTTAGTCCCGATTTCACTACCAACCCCCACCTTTTCCTCTTCTCGGTAGACTAAGTCCACCACCTTGGCGACAACAAGGCCACGACTCTTCGCTTATCTCACCTTGACCCGGGGAAAGATAAACAAGTCACTTACATGGTCTTAGGCAATGTCTTAGTATGATGTTTAAAGTCGACACCACCTGGGCTGGAATACATTTCATTCTTTCTTCCATCCCTACCCACGTCTCTCTTTGATCAAGGAGATTATTCGTGTCAACACGCCTCTTGACGCTCCTAGGTGCGACATCCGTCTCGAGTCAGACTCACCCGCGTGAGAGATAATGCTTAGGCTCCCGCCCTTTCTGTTTCCGCCCATCTCTTCTGGACCATTATAAGCTAGACTAAGGCGTCATAGACTCGCTCTATCGTTAATCCATCTCGCTGACCGTCGAGTCTGGACTAATCATTTATTCTCACTTGTAAAATGTTTGTAAAATGTTTTACATGTTTCGGATGTTCCTTCAGAGTTGAAGATAGTTTACTTCCTAGTCCAAACCTCCCGCAGGACGACGGGGGATGGGAGCGGGCAGGGTTTGAACCCTCGACCGTCGATAAATCCGAACGACAGTCCAGCTCGCAAACCGCACGACCAGGCAACCATCCTTCTAAAGGAATACCTGGTGCCTCCCTCAGGTGTCTGCCTATTTACTTGGATCTACTATCCAGTGTCATCTGCCCACTTGACACTACTCAATTGCCTATTCGCCTACCTGCCTATTTGGCTCTACTACTTGGCGCTATCGGCTCTACTTGCCTGCCTATTTGACAGTCCACTTGTCAACCTATTAGGTACGACGTTCCTATAGATCACGTGTCTGTGCGAGACGTCATAGCTTCGCCAAATCTCCGCAACTCACTGAACTTATCCTGCTAACGACGTTGCCCACGGCAGATCAGCTCTGCCTGCCCACGGTAGCCGGCCACCCGCCACCTCCAGCTGCAAGACCTCCAGCCAGGAACACTGCCAGCTGCTACACCAGTAGGACAACCAGCTAAGTGCAAAGGACAAAGTGATCTATACTCTCTCATTAAGTGCTTAGTATGATGATAAAATATAGCTAAAGAGGTAGATGCAAATCCCTCCCCCATTTTATTCTACCTTGTACATTTATGTAAATGGAGTGATCGTTAAATGAACTTGTGTGTTACCCGTGTTTGTAATCGTGCTAGTATTTGTAATCGTGTTCGCATTATCGTAGTCTGTGAATCGTGTTTTATTGAAATAAAGCCTCGTTTCTAAGGTTATAAGTTGACTTAGTATATTACAATTTATTTCAATAATACTGTTTATGGTTTTCTGGAAGAAAGCTACACCATTAGTGACGCCAAAGGGTATTCTGCAAAACTGGTAGAGTTTCCCGCAAGATTCGAAAGCTGTGTATAGGTATTTGGTGATAAGCACTCTCCAGATCCAATGTGCTAAAGATATCATACCTGGAAATTTTCTCCACCATTTCATCCACTCTTGGCATAGGGTAAGCGTCCAGGTAAGTAAATATATTTATAGTTTGGCTATAATCGACGACCATTTGCTTTTTGTGCCGCTCATTGGTTGTGACAAAGACTTGAGCTCTCCAAGGTGATTTGGAAGGTTCAATGATACCGTTTTGTATCAATCTCTCACTTCAGCTTTGATGAATTGTGTGTCTTGGAAGGAGTGACGGCGAGATTTAGTAGCAATAGGTCAGGGGATAAATTAGCAAACAATAGTGGTGCCTCTACTTTAACAGCATTGAGCGAGCAAACATGAAATGCAGGCCGACCACCGTTGAATGGAATAATCAGTTCTTTGTGTAATGCGAGGAAATCTAACCCAAGCACTACATTAGTGCAAAGTTCATCTAGTAACGAAAGTTTGAATTGATTGTAAACTTCCCCTTTGTATTTTAGCGATGCAAACATGTGGCCTCTTGTGACGGTTGAGATGACGCCATAGAAATTTTGTGCTTTGAACGTGTCACTGACCAATCACACTCTCTTGGTATGTTTGAAGAAATGTAGCTTTCCCCGCTACCTGTATCAATTAGGGCTTTTAGGTTCACGCCATTTACGGAGATGTGTACTGTTGATTTAGTTAAACCAGGTACAGATATATATATATATATATATATATATATATATATGAGAATTAAAAAAGCAGCATTTCTCAACCTCCGGCGAAAAACAAAACAACTGGGGCAGCGCTATAAGGTTTCCTAGTGGTACTCGGGGCGAAGCCCCATACACTTTCGAGTGGGGGGGGGGGCGGGATTGATACCATCGCCCCCTCCCGACCCCACCAAATCGGCCAACATACTAGAGGGGGGAGGGCGAAATAATCTAAAAATAGATTGAAATATAAGTAATTATTATATATTATTAACATAAGTAATAAATTCGTATACAAATTGTGTAAATTCTATACTAAAATTCGTCCGCCCACCCCCCCGGGGGTCGGCCGAGTGGGGTGGGACGATCGCCCCTACCGCCCCCCCCCCCACTGGATCCGCCAGTGTCACAAACAAATTCTCAATTCTTCTTTAATCTTACATAATTTGTATCTTTCTCCATTGTTTGTTTCGTTGCGTGTCTGCTCCCGATTTATCTCTGATGGACCAGTGTGTGTCAACTCAAAAATAATCATCTCCTAGACACCCAACAAGCCACTCATACACGTCATAGACGAGGTCCGTCACAGTTACTACAGCGATTGGTGACATCATTGGTCCCCACGATGACTTGCTAACTATAAAAAAAAAGCTAGCTAAAAATCTATGGCTTTATTATAAGATCTTCGGGGCTCGCAAAGACCTTCCTTCAGGGAACAGTACCAAAAAAAAAAGAAGAAGAGGTAGACAGAGAAAGCGATGGAAAAACAACATAAAAGAATAGACGGACCTGCCATTGAAAGAGGTTCTACCTGACGCAAAAGACAGAGAAGAATGGAGAAAGACGGTTGACAAATCTTGCATGGTGCCCCAAGGGTCCAACAGCCTAAAGAATTAGTAAAAGAAAAGGTAAAGATCTGGATCTGTTTTATATGTTTTAAAATATTAGAGCTAATCTATCATTTTTAAATTTAATGTTGCTTTCAGTTTATCTAATCTATATTCCATCTAAATCATTTCAAATCAAGATTTTAGATCTAGTAGATATAGGTCTTGTTACGTCTTTATATTGGATGAGACTCTTTAGACATGAAAACGACAAATCACAGTTTATAAATACTTTAATCTTTGTTAACACTGAAAACACTTTCTTGTTCATATTCCTCCATTGCGGTCGTTTTTCCCTTTCAACACGCAATCGCACCATTTCACATTCACACTCAGATGCGCACGTAACACCCCCCCCCCCTGTTTAACAAGTTCGATGTACATCGAACGTCCAAAATACAAATCACTGAATATATTATCAGACTATTCCAAGTTAAAAAAAAATCGGTAACATATAAAACCATCATCTAATAACTACACAAACTCAAACACAATGTCATGTTAATACCAATACAATTCCAACATAGAATAACAATTATATTCATCACAATAATAACTGTTATTATGAGCAATTGAAACCACTTCTGTTAACATATATCTTTAAGTAATCATATTTCTATTAATACAACTCCCCACTTATAATTTTATGCCTGTACAAACACCATCATTCCAGTCGCAATCAAATAGTTAACAAACAAGGTCTATCTTGCTCCATGTATATTGTAGCCTCAACAACATGACCCAGTTTATAACTAACAACACTCCTCCTAGGCTACCATAGCTTTAATCCAATGCTATTTACGTCTTAGTATCATCAGGCCATTATAATAATTCCAGTCTTGACGTTTCTTTTTATGTATTTCTACCACATCATTTCGATAATTTTCTTACAAATGTAATTTTAATAGAATAATTATAATCCAACAGAACCACACATAATTAAATACATTGTGCAACATCTACGTATCTACTTTCCAGTATTTATACTCTTTTACATTTCCTATGTAGCCTTTACAAACTTCTATAATGTAGTATCCTTAACCTATATGTATATGTAACAACAATGTTTACTTCATTACACATATATTTATTCATTGTAGAATAGAACAATAATTAGTGTCCATCAGTCCTACCTTTTCTAATCATATCTATCTAATTCTAACATTATTGACATGCCATCCTTTCCGCTTCCCTCCTTTGCAATGATGTCCCATTGTGATCCTACTACCGAATGATCTAGCTGTACTGTTTTCTAGGCTGCTAATATCCCTCTCTTTTCTCGTATACGCCTCTCCACTATTGTACCTTGATTCCTTAATTCTAATTAACTGTTGACACTGTCTTCTAATATGCCCCCTTCTCCCACAATTAAAGCATAAGATGTATGGACTTGTACGTCTATATGTGGGTTTAAATCGCTTTCCCTGTACCACTGATTGCCTTACTTTACTTTGATTTGGACCCATTCCTATTGCATTGCTTTCTACCTTATCTGTTAATTCTTTCTTCTAGTGCTCTCTGCTACCCATGTCATCTGATGTATGAGATCTTATGTCTTCTTCCACATCCCCATTTCTACCTCGCGTAAACTTTATCCTATAATATTTCTTCCAATTCTCAATCTCCCTTACTGAACATATTTTCACCCCATGAATATTCCCAATAATTAAATCTATCTCACCCTGATCTACAACACAAGCTTCCACTGTCCCCTTAAAATACGGTGTGTCTATACTAACTTTAGCAATCGGTAATTGTACAATATTCCCATTAAACATAACACACTTCCTAGATTCGCCTGTATATTCATGGTCTTCCACTAAATCCTTATTCACTCCAATAATAGTGCTCCCTGTATCCCTGATGGTCTTGGCTGCCTTGTTCCCTACGAATGTCTGAAAAATCTCCAATGTTCCAGTATCAGATGACAATGATAAGCCTTGCTCTATTCTACCTTTCTCCCAGTCCTTTCTTTCCTGTCTGTTTCCTTGATATCTTCCGTTGCGGCTATCATTTTGTCTTTCATATGTACCACTTCTATACTGTCTATCCTGTGTCTCCCTTGTTCTGTGAGAGTTATTCTGTGTCTCACATGTTCTGTTAAAGGCAACTATTTCTTCTATATCACTGCCTCTAGATAATTTCTTCTCGGGATGAGCCACTTTATAAGCCCTTATCAGTCTTACTATGTCTTCTATGGATTTCGGTTTCCTCTCCAACAGAAATATTTTTAATTCCTCCTGACACTCGTACATCACTTTGTCCAGCATGAGAAATGTCTTGAGACTGTCAAAGGTTTTTTCTACCTCAGCAGTTTCTATCCAGTTATCGAAATGGCTGCTCATTTTGTCCAAGAAGGTCTGCGGGTCATCCTCTGGTTCTATCTCACAATTAACAAACTGTTGGCGATAGAAAGCTTCTGTTTTCCCGAAAGTTCGAAGTAGTTGTTCTTTCACAATGCTGTAGTTACCCTGGTTCATACATATTTTTGAAGGCACCTCCGCTGTAAATGATCTCGACAATAAGAATGCCCATTTGTCTTCAGGGTATTCCAATTCTCTCATTTCTATTTCGAACTTCTTCAAAAAAATGTCTATGTCCATTTTGTCTTCGTTGAATATCAAACCTTTATATTTTGCCAGTTTATTCCCTGTAGAGTCACTCTTTCTTTTATCATTCTCTTTTCCTTGGTCTGTTTTTAACTTTTTCTCTGCTGTCTCTTTTTCAAACGCTAATCTTTCTCTTTCAATGGCGACTAATTCGTTTTTCTTCTCCTTTTCAATGGCTATCTTTTCTCTTTCTCTTTTGTCCTCCTTGTCTAATCTTTCCTTTTCTTTTTCTCTTTCTCTTTTGTCCTCCATGTCTAATCTCTCCTTTTCTTTTTCTCTTTCCATCGCTAATCTCTCCTTTTCTTTTTCTCTTTCCATCGCTAATCTCTCCTTTTCTTTTTCTCTTTCCATCGCTAATCTCTCCTTTTCTTTTTCTCTTTCCATCGCTAATCTCTCCTTTTCTTTTTCTCTTTCCATCGCTAATCTCTCCTTTTCTTTTTCTCTTTCCATTGCTAATCTCTCCCTCTCCACCAACCTTTCTTGTACGTACTTTCTTAGTTCTGCCCCTTCAAGCTCCAACAACCTTCCCTCTTCTTTCAACGCTGCTACCTCAGCCTTGTCCGCCATTTTCTATTAATATTAATCAAATTGAATAGTATCCTGTCACTAGATCTAGACTATATAATATGATATCTCTACTGTCTGTTGACAGGAGATCAACTGTGTATAAAGGACTACGTAGGTTTTACCTTTGCGTTGGGCGCCACTTGTTACGTCTTTATATTGGATGAGACTCTTTAGACATGAAAACGACAAATCACAGTTTATAAATACTTTAATCTTTGTTAACACTGAAAACACTTTCTTGTTCATATTCCTCCATTGAGGTCGTTTTTCCCTTTCAACACGCAATCGCACCATTTCACATTCACACTCAGATGCGCACGTAACAGGTCTTAAGAGTGATAAATCAGAAGTTTGGGTTGTTCCATCTAATGAAAATGTCTATAGCTCTGTTGGTAACTGCTGGAATATAGAGCAGACGTTGTCGAAGTACGAGATCGATACCTGTTCATTTTTTTTCAGTTACAAAACAATGCCAAAAGATTATCCAAAATTACTCTAATGACATAATATAGGCTACATATGCGGTAGTTGTCTTGACAAAAAAAAAAAAACAATAATAGGTTATAAGTTTGTTATTAATTTAAAATCGACGCCTAAAATCTTTGAATTTTTTTCACATTTGCACAATCAAAACAAAATCTTGTCTTGAATATTTCTTGTAAATAGGCGGAAAGATGGGGTCGCCTCTGAGTTTGTGTGATAACAGAAACCCTCTTTGTAATCTTGGTGTTTTTTTTTAAATCTAATTTTTCATCTGATAATATCCTCATGCTTAGAAAATTAACAAAAAAACTTGGATTAATCCCCATCTTGTGTCGTTCTAGCAATCAACTTTATTTTAAAATTTTTTTGAAAATAATAGCAACATAGTTTACAATGTATCAATCTCTAGTATGTACTTTTAATGTAAACCAATGAACCACGCGACGAGATTACTACACTATGCTACTATATAATAAACGTTTTGTCAGTGAGCTATTTGTCGGTAAACGAGCTGTATGTGAACTAGTTGTCAGTGAACGATATGACGGGTGATCGAAGTATCGCGTTCCCATAATAGAGTATATGCACTTCAGTGTAATGCCCACTTCAAAAATGTAATACCATTACTTGAGCCATGTTTTTTTTTATTTATACAATGGGCATTGATATCCACGATTAAACTGCTTCTTGTTTTCGACATACGATGCCCTCTTGCCTCAGAACATCCGCGATCTGAGCTGCGCGGGAATAAGTGACAAGACTCTTCGAGTGGCTTTTTTTTTTATTTAGACTAGATGTAGATCTATATTCTTGTAGTCTTCTGATGTTGTCGCACAACATAAAGGTTTTATGGAGTGTTTTAATTCACAGGATATGCTTGTCGCAAAGTAAAGCATTTTTTATTTCTGATGTATAGGTATTTGTCATTTTTTAAACAACACATTGTCCTTTTAATATAAAATTAGGCAACATGTTTATTATTCTGTTATTAAGTAAATGTTTCGATCATTAAAAATAACAACAAATATTCCACTTCAATCGCGGTGTACATCTTTCTTGTCACTGAATTATTAGCTCCAAAGTTTTGTTTTGTTCTGGTTGATTAACGTAAAACGCCTCATTTATAGCCACTAGACTATTCACTGGACTATTCACTAGACTATTCACTAGACTATTCACAAAGGCAATATTTTTGTAAAAAAAATGATGTTCGTAATATTTTCAGTGGTACAAAAACAAAATGGACGCCAAATGATTCTGTGAACTTGCTCTTCACCTTGAGAAAATCAATGATAACAGTACCGGTATTAGTTTTTTAGAGGTCTCCGAAAGGGGAAACGCCGCTATTAGTTTTGTGTTGTCTGTCTGTCCTTCCATTCGTCTGTTACGTTTAGATCGCAAAAACTTAAAATGCTATATAAGAAATTCAAATTATATTTGAGATCCAGTGTGGATCTTACTAGTTCTAATGCAACAGCTACTTTTTTTATTTTTAAAAAGCGAACCGTTTAATTTATATATTAAATATGCAAGTCATTTTTTTCATAAAAAAATACACCAATTTTAAAATAAAAGTCTTCTGGGAATGTAAGTCTATAACAGGGACTCGAGTTCGAATCCCAACTGTTATATTAAATTGAAAAAAACTAGAAAAGCTATTAAAAAGCTGATTTCTCATGTTAGGCCAAAAAAAAAAAAAAAAATTAAATGAAATATAAGTCAGAAATCTTATCGATACAGCTAAATGGAAAAACAACGCTAAAAGATTTTTTAAATAGCTCTTCTGGTACGTTGTTCACATTGTCTTCAAGTAAAATCAACGCCTGATGATTATTTGAAATCGAACTTCTGAATTACATTTAGTTTTCTTGCCAAAAGGTCTAGAAGTCTAATTATTAATAATAGGTTGTTCAGTTTTTATTTCGGAAGTAAAAAAAAATATTCTTTAAACTGTATTACTTTAGACAATCAAAACAAGTCCATGTTTTGAATAAACCTTATCCATAGTTGTGTCTGGTGTGGGCCACTCCGGGCATGCTACCCTGCCTCATGGTGGCGCCCGGGTGGAAACGATCGTAAGAGGAAAAGATTAGTCCAAATGGGTTGCGGAACAAAACTACAAGGGTGCGAGACTATTCCCATTGCACTGTGCAGGGTTGTAAACCCACAACCTAGTCAACATCTAGGCCCGTTTCATAAAGTGTGTGTCTCGCAAGGTTAGTCTAGTATAAGATAGGAAGGTTCCCGGTGGACGGGGCCGGACGTATCTAGTCCGCCAGTCCTGAGTGACTGTGTCAATGGAAATGACAGCGTCAAAATAGACACGAGTAAGACCCTCCGCAAGACAGAACACATTGTTCAATCAGGCCGGTGGGAGTGAGCTCTTGTTCGCTTTTTCTGGCTTACAGTTTCAAGAGCTCAACTCTACCTAATAATTATCTATGAATGGAAGCCGCCTCTTAGTTTTTGTAATAATACAAATTCTCTTTGTAATCTTGTTAAAGTTTTCCAATGATACAATTCCCATTACATCTTTTTCCTTAGTAGAAATTGCATCACTCACCAAAGTTTATTTTAATTCATTTTTCGTCGATTATTTGTACCTATCGTGAAGAAGTAGTAGATTATAAATACCTATGTTTATATCATAGACTTATTTATACTATACCTAGACTGGACATGGAAATTTTTTAACACAAAAAAAATTTCGTGAAAATTGTTTTAAAAGTTGAAACAAGGCGTTGTTTTGTAAAGTAGTTATGAGAAGTAAAGGTTGTTTTTTTCAACCCTAACCTATGTAACATATAATTAATTTTTAGATCATGATCATAGACTTATATGTTATACTCATAGACATATATATATATAGACTGGACGATAAAGTAAAAAATATTATGGGAAAAATTTGGAAAAAGATAAGTTTGTATGAGTTATACAGCAGTTGTGAGCAGTGTAAAATTAAAAGTATTTATAGTTGTTTTTTTTCAGCCATAACCTATATAATTGATAGAACCCCTTCTGTATTATTATATCTCTATTAAATTTAGATAATTAAAATAATTATAAATAGTTTTAAATACTAGATTTAGATCTAGTCTATATAAATACTATAGTAAAAAAATACTACTTACTACTAGTACTATACTACTATACTATAAACTATAATTGTAATCTGTATAGTCTAGTCTATAGTTAGTATATAAATTTATAAATAGTCTAGGACTAGATTGTCACTAGATCTATAATCTATACTTATACTAGATCTAGTCTATAGTCTGCATGCATAGATGATAGACTGACTAGTTTAATAGTTAGTAGTAAAAAGTATGAAAAGTATTAGACCTAGTTATTACAAATATTAGTCATATTTTTTAGATTTAGATCTATCAATATTAAATTAGTCACAGTCACAGTCACAGTGATACTGAATTATTCTGACTTACTGAAACTGAAAGTTACTGTGTATAATATTCAATTTTTTTTCAACCTTTAGAATTTATCCTTGGCCTATCGAACTACGAACATTAGAGCACGTTCTGTTTATTTTCTTTGACTTTTTTGACTAAAAACTAATTCTAACAATTTGAATCGATAAGACGACCGCCATACATTAATAAAGAAGCCATATGTCAACAAATATAGATCCACATCACAAACCTATATATATTTGCCTATGTCTATGATTATGAAACAAAGGCAAAACATTGGGAATATGGCAGTTTTGTACTTTTCAAAACTAAAGATCATAATTATATATTGGCTGAAATGTTAGTCCTAGAATTTATAGCTCAATTGCCGCCATTTTTTTTTTTCACATAGATATAGTACATAAAACATATTTGACTTCCCCCAAATAAAAATAACTTCCTACTTCCAGTCTATATTTATTTATGTCTATGGTTATACTACACTGGAAACCGGAAATAAATTCTTATCCGCGATAGATCGATCGTGCATATTTTTTAAAAAGTTGGATCAAGGCGTTGTTTTGTAAAGTAGTTAAAAGAAGTGAAGTTGTTGTTTTTTTCAACCCTAACCTAAGTAACCATGGCCGCCGCGAGGGTTGTGGCCACCTGCCTGTGAAATTAAAAAATGCCGCCCCCCCCCCCTTTTTTTTTTTTCAAGAAAAGGTAATGTATTACGACTGAGATGGACACTGGACCAAAAGCGATCGTTGATTTAAATCCATTTTTGTAGATCTTTCCTTTTTTTTTTCTTTTTTTTTTTTACTTTTCATATTCGCACCGTTGTCGTATCTCACATGCCCTCTTAGATGTTTTATTTCAATCTTAACATTGCTTTTTTTTTCTATCGCGACGTTACAAAATCCTTCTCCAGTTCTATCAGAAAATGTTCATTTATTGCAACATGAGGTATAATAAAATCAGAAGCAATAATAATAGTGATTAGCTCGATATGAGACATATCTAGTGTTCAATCTAATGTTTTGTGAAAGTATTTTGTGCTTATACAATTTCAAGGATTTTATTTTCTATTTCACTCCAATTTTAAAATTGCCTTTATTAATTAACCTTTCTGTGTGTGTGTGTCATATAAACTATTTTAAAATCGTTCTTTAAAGGATTGCTAAGGCTGCCTTTCAAAATCATGCATTCTTTAATGAATTGCTTCTATTGTTATTTTCTTTTCAATAGCAATTTTAAAAAAAATTCTTTCTGCTTTATATTAGTGTCTTTGCAGAATTAATATGACCCTAATTATTTACTTCTTTTGAACCTGTAATGTCTTTATTTATTTCTAAAACAACCGACATGGACCATATAATATAAATAAAATGACTCGAAAAACAAAAGCCTTTGACGGTGAACCTTTTTCAACGTTTCGTAAACTTTGATAATGATTATCACGATTGTATTTTTGAGAGATGCGCATTGTGTCAATAATTTTCCGACATACACGAATTTGGAGGCGCCTACAAATTTATCCAACACACCACTAGCACAAAATGAAGCAACTGATCGTTGAACATTTTTCTTGAATTGACATAAAATAAATATCCCTAAGTACACTTTTACAATGACGTGAAATAAAAAAACATAAAGGGAGTGTTTCTCAAACATTTCCGGGTGGTAACCCAGGACATGACAAAATTTTCGTTCGAGCCCCCATAGAAGCTGAGGATCTAGTGGAGCGATGCAAAACGAGTCTGTTGTTTTTTGGAAACAGTGTTGCCAACATATTTTTAAGTGTTGTAGAAAGTTCTTTTTGGAGATAGAATTGAACATTCGGCAGGTTTCGCAAAAGTCGGCAAGGGGTCTGATTTCGGGTCGGGCCCCGGCGTTAAGTGTTTTAAGTTCTTTTCCTAGCATTTACAACTTTTTCTCGTAATAAGAAGAAAGAATACAAAAAAGGCCAATATTAATTAGTTTTCTTTTAGAATGCACTATTCATCCTATTAAAAAAATAATTCAGTAATAAAAAGGCAGCCCTGGTCAATAGTATTATTCGAGGGACATTCTAGGTAGGCCTATATATAGCACACGGACGTTTGTAATGGGCGTGATCTTTTTTTTAAAATAAGATCATCTTTGTGCTAAGTAAGACGTCTCTGTAGTGGACATTT
This sequence comes from Biomphalaria glabrata, assembly GCF_947242115.1. Taxonomy (NCBI): domain Eukaryota; kingdom Metazoa; phylum Mollusca; class Gastropoda; family Planorbidae; genus Biomphalaria; species Biomphalaria glabrata. Next base: position 24,337,592 of record NC_074712.1, read on the forward strand.
TTTCACAAACAAATCATTACTATAATGAAATGCAATAGTCGAAAGAAATTCTACCTATCTCAGATAACAAAATCCAGAAGAATCACAATAGCGAGACGTTTTGAAATGTTATCCTCCAAAAGCATTAACCCATACTGTTGCATAGGCCTACGCTTCTTGCAAAAACGGTTTACATTTGACAAGGTTTTATTAGAAGATGAAACGAATTTGTAAACATTGGTAATATTCAGACACGGATTAATAGCTACTACGAAAGCATTTTGTTCGCCGTTTTTAACATTAATTTTTAATTACTAGAACTACTTATAGGGCAGAGTAGTCGACTAAACAATAATATTTATATGTAATATATTAAGAAGAAAAAAATGTTTTGACTGATCTGCTTCTGCAAGAGTCATCCGAAACAAATATTACTGATAACCTGCAAAAATTCAATGTGAGAAATATGTAGGCGCCCATGGAAAAACCCTTGGGAATCCCTCGCGCGCCGCTTCATTTTTCTTTTTAAAAGTTTCCAAAATAGCTTCTTATGTATAAATATCTTTTTTTTCAAATAGTTTTTAAAGGATAATGGAATAATTAAAATGTATATAAAATATGAAATATTTCAGTAATTTTGTTTTAAATAAAAAATGTAAATAATAAAGGTAACATTGGAATAATAATTTGGTCGCCTGCGTGCAGTGCACAAATTGCACAATAGGTAGCGGCGGTCCTGTATGTAACATATAAGTTAATTATATGTTACATAGGTTAGGGTTTAAAAAAGACAACTTTACTTCTTTTAACTACTTAACAAAACAACGCCTTGATCCAACATTTTAATAAATTTTCACGACATTATTTTGTAGTGTTAAAGAATCTGTATGTCCAGTCTAGATATTTAGTTTATATAAGTCTATGATCTAGATCTAGTAATTCATCAAAAATAAGAGTACTCTCGTCTCATAATTATTATTTTGCAATTTTTAAATACATAATCTAGAAAGATCTAGATCTATGAAATCAATCTATTTAAATGTACATAAGATGACTAAAATCACAAGACATGAATTATTTCGATCTAGGATTTTTGAAACATTATCTCAATAGAAACTAAAAGGAAATGGCTCTGTTTCATATATTAGCGTGAATATATAGTTCTCTGATTAATAGCCCATTCTAAAGAAAATCCGAGAAATGATTTTGCATTATTTCTTTTCTAAGACAGAAAAGATTTATTATGGGACTTCCCTTAGAGCTTGAAAAAGAGTTTACGTACACAAAAATCTATTCTATACTATAAAGTAGAATGTAAGGCGTATGTATGCTGGTATGTATGTGCCGAATAGCAATCAAAACCGTTTGATCAACCTTGATAAAACTTGGCTTAAATGTTCCTTGGGTACTAATTGGGACCGTAGTGTATGTATTGTAGCCCTAAAACAAACTTAAAAGACCCTAAAAAAAAGTTGACCAACTCTATGAAAGCATTATAACTTCATCGATCTAGGCCATGTTTACATGAGAAAATATCGAAAGGATCTAGATCTAGATCTAATTTTAAGAACTACGCTTTGCGCAGTTTTTTACTTTGACACATGAGCATACTAATTGTACTCCATTCATTTCATTATTTAATAAAATTAACCTTCAAATTTGTTTTTCTAAAGCTTTTTTTTTTACAACAATTCGTTCCCTATACCTGCGAATTAGATTTCCTGACGAACAATCTATCGTTAGACAATACGTAATGTTACTTTATGTTACACATCTTTCCATTCCTAGGTCTAAAACTCTTAATTCAACTCTAAGATGATAGAACTTCTCTTCGGAAAGATAGTTTTATACTTTGACAAACGAACATACTAATTATAGTCCATTCGTTTCATATTTTAATCAAATTAACATTATTTTTTTTTCTAAAGCATTTTTAAATGAGTGCAACTCTACTCTTAAAAGCGCGTGAATTAGCTATTGTTAGCTCCATTCATAATATTTTTTTATCATGAATTCATGCATTCGCTTTACTTATAACATTATTATTTTCTTTAATTGTTTCTAATGCACTATATCAGTGACTGCATCAGCAATACGCAAGTTAAGACCCGCGGGCAGAGGGTAATATCTGTCTAGTAAAGCATAAAAAATATCACACAAATTCCATATTTTAAAGCAACTTGTTTCTTAAGTCTACAAACATTTTATATGCCTTACATCAGTTCCGCTTTCCTTTTAGACGCGGTCTAAATTAAAAAGAAAACTAATCCCAATAGCATTTAAAAGATAGGTCTAGCGACTAGATCATAGACCTATATATCTTATCTTATGAAATATAGACGTTCCTTCAAAAAGGTAGGTGATTACGTCCTAAACGTGTTCCAAGGTCAATCTAGTCATAGATGCACATAAATTCTGCCAAGTCATTGGTTTTCCTGCTGACTCAGGCAACCCATTCCATGCTTTAATAGCACTAGGGAAGAAAGAGCATTTGCACAAATTTGTCCTAGCATAAGGAATTTCCATGTATCTTTGTGTCTCTCTGAGTATTTTATTTGGTTTTGGTTTTGTAATTGAAGATTATTGTTTAATGTATAATTGCTACTTTACTTTTAAGTCTTCTATCCTGAAGTGTTTCTAAATTTAGTGATTTTAGTAAAGGTTTTAGTCTAATCTAATGGGAATATTCGTTTGTTATGAATCGCCCTGAATCTTGAAAAAAATTCCCCTTTTTTTCAGCGGCCCCCGAAAGTGGAAAAGACGCTATTAGTTTTTGGTGGAATGTCTGTCCGTCCGTCCGATCGTCCCGTTTAGATCTCGTAAATTAGAAAAGTTAGTGAAAATCAGACATCATAATATTTTAGATCATTCTAATGAAACGGCTACTTTTTTCTTTTAAGAAAACCCTTACCCTAACCCTAACCCTAAAAATCTTATTAATAATAACAAACAAGGGAGGCGTTTTAATTAGGGAGATATCCATTTACCATTCTTAAACACATTCATGCAAATGGCATTAAATGTTTGGTCTAAAATATTTTTTTACAATTGTATTGCAAAGTTATGTAAGCTCTATCATACTAACTACTAAATTTACAATTAAAAAAATGTTTACTTTTTTTTTAAAGAGAAAAAATCTATTTACTATGCATATAAGTGGAACATGATTTAAAACAACAATTAATAAGTAGTTTTTCATTATATCGCGTGGACTACAGAGCTGTCACCTCACCTCGGAACACTTAACTTAAGGAATTTTTTTTTACTTCCTGAAAATATTGAAGTCTGCCTTTTTACCACAGGATGTCTGCCTGGTCGTGCGGTTTGCACGCTGGACTGTCGTTCGGACTTATCGATGGTCCCGGGTTCAAACCCTGCCCGCTCCCATCCCCCGTCGTCCTGCGGGAGGTTTGGACTAGGAAGTATTTATCTTCAACTCTGAAGGAACATCCGAAATAAGTAAACCATTTTACAACCATTTTACCTGGCTGGGTGGACCACTTCAGGGGACGATTTTGAGTTTGTGTTTAAACACAAACTGTCTTTGTAACCTTGCTTGTCTTAGAAAAGTAATTATCTTAAGTTTCCAAAGTTTAGAAATAGTGCAATCCCATTTTGATGATTTTAAATATTATAATCACAAAACTATATATTGACGGGAATCTATAAAATAAAACCATTTCCTTTTAGTTTCCACTGAGATAATTTTTTAGACAATCCTAGATCTGATTAAAGCCTGTTAATTTTAACCATCTTATGATTTTATATTGTAGATTTAAATAGATAACCTAGATATTTATAGATTTAGATTGCAAATTAATAATTTTGAGACGAGTGTTCTCCTATTTACAATGTTCAATCACTCGGACGAAATATTATAATGAACGATTAGTATTATATGTTGTATAGTTTAGGTTTGTACAAAAAATTACTTCATAAATTCATGCATTCGCTTTACTTATAACATTATTATTTTCTTAAAGTGTTTCTAGTGCACTATATCAGTGACTGCATCAGCAATACGCACGTTTTTCACCTTTTTGTTTAGTGTTAAGAGATAGACACGTCCAGTCTAGGTCTAATATATTGTTATATCTTTACTCCTACGCTGGTTCACACCAGTGCACTGTTCCAGAGATGTAATGAACAAGAGGTGGTTGACAGTTGATTCCGGCTAAGTAGATGGAGAAGCAGAACTAGAGATTGGTTAGAATCGCCTGAGTTGTAGAAAGGTCAGCAGGTGAGAAGCAGAAGTCAGGAAGAAGTCGTGTGAGGAAACTGTGGAAAGGGTCGTTCCTGTTAGTGGAAGACATTCTTGGTAGTTTATGTAGACTAGTGTTCTGGAGACAACGAGAAGGTAGAGAGCGGCACTGTCACCCTGTGTTAGCAGCAAGCTAGTGAACCCTGCAGGCCATCTAAATAAACTCATAGCCAACCTAGACATTTATGTTTATTGTGATCGTCTTACATCTTTTATCAAATGTCATAAACAATACTTATCTCTTCACTTTGGTCCTTCATTGAGTGTTTGCCCTAGATTCGTTACTATATCTAGGTCTGTGTCCAAGATTCTTTTTCTTATGATTAAAAGATATATATAAAAAGTTTAAAACGAACCATAGATATATATAGATTCAAAATCTGAAAAGTGTGTGGTGATCAATCGGAGGATCCCTTTAGGCGCTGATTAAAGATATTAAAAAAAAAACACAAACTAATAGCACTAAAAATAAATCTAGATCTATTGTCATTTTGCTATATTCAAAAGGGGTCAATTAAACGATTACTGCTAATAAAACCAAAGTGATATTCCTATTCATTTAGAGAACAAAATGCCGAAATGTATGTAGAAAGAGGAATCATGTCAATTGCAGATCTCCGAGAGCGGAAGCCACTGTTGAGACTCTGGGTGGACAAGTTTTTGTAGCTGTGGTAGTACCACTCGATGAGAAAAACATGCTATGAAAGAAAATTACTTCTATTGTAGTCTCTTCTGTCGCCTTAGTTCTATTATTATTATGTGACAATCTTTGCTTCTCGCAAATCTTTTGGCACTCCACCTTTTTCACGAAATTTGAAGAGCATTTCTGTTCTAATTTCGTAAAATTCTGGAAAAGTATGCAGCCATCTCAGCGAAGAAAAATAAATAACAGGAAGAGTTTAAGGTCACTTTATCAAAGAAATTCCAGGTCCAAGAAGAGCTGTTAGAAAAGAAGATAATAGAACAGACGTGGCAGAAAGGGAAAGAAAAAAATACCTTAATATGGCAAGTTGGGTCCCAACTACACTGGCTCATCCGGGGGGGGGGGGGGGGCGGTAGGGGCGATCGCCAACCAGACGAATTTTAGTAGAGAAATCCCACCATTTATATACGAATTCTTTTCTTATGATAATAATATATACTAATTATTTTTATTTTAACCTTGTTTTATTATACCGCCACCCTGTAGGCCGATTTGATGGGGCGGAGGGGCGATATCATCGATTCTGCCCCCAGACACTTAATTTTCGAGAGGGGGGGGGGGTGATCCTCTTTTTTTATTTTGTAAAAAATCACAGTTTGTTAACACAATTAGTCACATATCTATGTGATAAAAGCTGCTTATTGATATTTTAACCATTCTCGGTACTATGTCGCTCCCCTTCTGGTGTGTTCGCCTATTTGGAGACGGGGGGGGGGGGGGGTGATAGCATAAATCCCGACGCTCCAACCCTACCTTAACTTTCGAGCCATTATTGATGGCCGACCATAAAGGGAATGAAATATTCTATGGCATGTTAGTCGTGACGATTGTTTTCCATTTGTACATAATTATAGTTATTGTTATATTTAATTAAGGCCTAGAATAAGATAGATGTTTTTTTATTTTTTTGTTTTTTGTATTGGAGGAGTAATCCTTTCCAGCTGTCTTTCGATGTGATAAATTTTAAAATTTCTTTAAACAAGAGTGAAGAAAGTAGTCATCTTGCGGAGTTGTGGTTGGTGTTAGCGCTCGATAAATAAATAGCAGGTTAAACAAGTACACCAGAATACGATGGCAAAGGAGATAACAACTTTCTTCACCGTCGTCCGAGTCAAAACGTAGCACTGGCAGCAGGAAGAAACAAAAAATACAAACATCGTGATCGTGAATTAACTGCTGGGTATTTTGTCGATGAAACTGCAGATATCTTAGGCTCTGTCTTTGGGCGTTCGGTTTGTTGATGGTTATTGTGTTCGGGAAGACTTCATTGGCTTTTGTCTAGTGTCATTATCAAAGAATACATTATGGATAAACTACTCGGCCAAGGCCTTGATGTCTGCCACGTGATGGCTAGCATTCAAAACTGTGTTCACGGTAGGAGTCGTGAAAAATATCCTAAAGCAGTCTTTGACCATTGCGCGTCTCACTGACTTAACCTTGTTATCTATGACCAGAATTACTTTTCAGATATACCTAATGGTGTTTGTATTATCAAGAAGACTATGTCTTCCGTAACAGTCCCAAGCGAGAGCGTTGTGCTAAATTTACTTATTCTTTTGATACACAATGGACTGAGAAATACGAATCCATTTGTGCTTTCAGTCACAACTTTGAGAAGATTTTTTTTACTGTTAGGTGGATCTTAAACTAACGGCTGCGTGAAACCAGACTAATTGCATGTGTGTAATAAGTGCTGCTTTTTTCTGATTTGTCTTTTCATTGTCGTCAATTATTCATCTGCTCTTGAACCAGTTTCCCAGATGTTGCAGTTTGTCCAACTTAACATAGTGGCCGCTCAGCACATTAGCAGTCTAATTGGCATAATCATACTAACTTGAACATGTGTGGAATTCTTCAGGGATGACATGCCACGTAAGGTGAGACTGCTTGCAGACAAACTTGGTATTGAGTTGATGCTGCCTAGAATTGGCAGTCGAAAGACTCCGGGAAGAACCTAATCTAGTATACAATAAACGTCTTCCAAAAGAACGAAGGGGCGGAATGTAATGAAGATTAATTACGTACACACACACACTCACATATATATATATATATATATATATATATATATATATATATATATATATATATATATATATATATATATATATATATATATATATCATGGGCGTAGCCAGGATTTTTTTCGGGAAAGGGGATTTGTTTTCTCTCCCTCCCCCGGGTAAATATCTATCTATCTATCTATCTATCTATCTATCTATCTATCTATCTATCTATCTATCTATCTATCTATCTATCTATCTATCTATCTATCTATCTGTCTGTCTGTCTGTCTGTCTATCTATATATATATATATATATATGTGTGTGTGTGTAATATACTAAGTCAATTCATAACCTTAGAAACAAGGCTTTATTTCAATAAAACACGACTGATACACACAATAACACAGTACAGACTGGTCACGATTCATAGACTACGATAATGCGAACACGATTACAAATACTAGCACGATTACAAGCACGGGTAACACACAAGTTCATTTAACGATCACTCCATTCACCCCTCCTTTATTTCTTTCTGGGTCTTAGGTTATAACCATGCGTATGAAGGGAAGGATCCGGAGGTAATCTCTGGCGTAGACTTTTCTCCTTGCAAGTCGTAACTGTCCTGTACGGGACTCGAGTCAATATAGGCCTCTGGCACTGGGTGGCTCCCCTGTGAGTCACTGATGACTTCTGGCTGGTTGTACATCATTGGGGTGGGACTCTGTGAATTACTGATAGTTTCAGGCACGTAGCGACTCCCTGGTGAGATATCCAAAGAGTCACCGACCTCATGAGGCAGAATACCGTTCTCTGGTTCGAAATAGTCGTTCGTGGAACTTTCCTTCGGCGCCAGGTGCCTAAGCGACACTGTCTCCTCCCGGCCGTTTGGAAATCGTATATGGGCGTACTGTGGGTTGCAGCTAATAATTTCAACCTCTTGTACCAATGGGTCAAATTTTGAAGATCTTACAGGGGATTTTAGTAATACTTTGCCTAGGTTCTGTAGCCAAGTAGGCAAGGATGTTCCCGTTGGCGATCTTCTGTTGAATTTGAAGATCCGTTCGTGTGGAGTTTCATTAGTAGAAGTACACAGTAATGATCGAATTGAGTGAAGTGCCTGGGGCAACACAGATTCCCACTGTGATAGTTCCAAATTCCCTGAGTCCAATGCTAATAAAATAGCCTGCCACAATGTTTTATTCAGCTTTTCTATTTGCCCATTTCCTTTGGCATTGTAGGGCGTTGTCCTGCTAGTGGCTATGCCCTTAGAATGTAGATATTCTGTATAGAATAGCGGTTTAATTCTATTGCAGGTTCTGCATTGTTGAATGGTCTGTCTGACCTCTTCAACCGAGAAGGGTAAGTTCTTTGACCTGACATAATGTAGAAGTCTAGTGACACCTGGATGACACAGGTAGTCATGGTACGTCCTCAGGCTACTTTGTTTCGTCATGGTTGCACAGTGCCCTCTAGACAAGGTGTCTGCTGTTGTGTTGGCGTTCCCAGGTCTATACTGTATATCAAACTTGAAGCTTGCCAGTTCCAATTTCCACCTTTGTATCTTATCGTTTTTAATTTTCTTGTCATGAGTGTCTTTAAATATGTATGAAATAGACCGCTTGTCCGTAATAAGGGTAAAATGATTGCCACACAAATAATGCTTCCATTTGCGTATGGCTTCAATTATTGCAGTGGCTTCTTTCTCTATGGCAGATTGATGCCTTTCAGTAGGTGAAAGAGTTCTAGAGAAGAATGCAATAGGCCTTCCCTCCTGATTTAAAGTGGCAGCTACTGCGATGTCAGAAGCGTCAGTTTCCACAATTAGAGGATGGTCATACTTTATGGTGAAAATCGCTGCTTTCTGCAATTCTTCTTTCAAGTCTTCCAACGCTGTTTTTACTTCTGTAGGTACAGGAAAAATTCGATTTTTCATTATAGGATACATTTTGTCGGAGAAATTTGGTATCCAGTGAGCATAATATGCCAAAAGTCCTACAATCCTTTTCTAAGACTTCGGATCTTTTGGAGGTGGCAAATCTCGCAGAGCTTGAAATCTATCAGGGTCCGGCTTCAAATGCCCTTTGGATATTTCATATCCAAGCAGCTTTACCTTCTTAGTAGCAAATACACTTTTACTTTCGTTGAAAGTTATTCCGTATTCCAGAGCTACCTTCTGAAAATGCAACAGATTTTTGTTATGGGAGTCTACATCTGTACCACATATTGTTACATTGTCGACATAGGCAAACGTGTCAGACAACTTTTCTTTTTCTATAATAGTGTCTATGGTTTTCTGGAAGCAAGCTACACCGTTAGTGACCCCAAAGGGTATTCTGCAAAACTGGTAGAGTTTACTACAAGCTTCGAAGGCTGTGTATTTCTTTTCGCTCTGTTGGATAGGTATTTGGTGATAAGCACTCTCCAGATCCAATGTGCTAAAGATTTCATACCTGGAAATTTTCTCCACCATTTCATCCACTCTAGGCATGGGGTAAGCGTCCAGGTAAGTAAATCTATTTATAGTTTGGCTATAATCAACGACCATTCGCTTTTTGTGCCGCTCATTGGTCGTGACAAGGACTTGAGCTCTCCAAGGTGATTTGGAAGGTTCAATGATACCGTTTCGTATCAATTTCTCAACTTCAGCTTTAATAAATTGTGTGTCTTGGAAGGAGTAACGACGAGATTTAGTAGCAATAGGTCTGCAATCAGGGGATAAATTTGCAAACAATTGTGGTGCCTCTACCTTAACACCATTGAGCGAGCAGACATGAAATGCAGGTCGACCACCGTTGAATGGAATTATCAGTTCTTTGTGTAATGCGAGGAAATCTAACCCAAGCACTACATCAGTGCAAAGTTCATCTAGTAACGAAAGTTTGAATTGATTGTAAACTTCCCCTTTGTATTTTAGCGATGCAAACATGTGGCCTCTTGTGACGCTTGACAGTTGAGATGACGCCATAGAAATTTTGTGCTTTGAACGTGTCACTGACCAATCGTACTCTCTTGGTATATTTGAAGAAATGTAGCTTTCCCCGCTAGGTTCACGCCATTTACAGAGATGTGTACTGTTGATTTAGTTAAACCAGGTACAGACGAAGTAGCAATTAGTGATGTTAGATGTGTAGAGTCCTTAATGCAGCTACAATCTTTACAACATTGTCTTTCAATCTCGTGGCTAGGAGATGTTTTGACTTTTGTTTTGGTTATAGGAGTGTTGCGAGACCTGCAAACCTTCGAAAAATGTCCATTTTTCCCGTAAGAATGACACATGCAGTCTTTGGCAGGGCATTTCGCTCTGAGATGCCGACTACCTCCGCAAAAGAAACATTTAGTATTCACTGTTGCGATTGTTTCTGAGTCCACCATTTCTTCGGTTGAGATTGCCGATGACGAAAGAGATGACTCTACTAATTGAGACGGAGTACTAAACGAACTGGATTCTTTTTGGGCCATGTCGAGAGTCTTGGCAATATCTAAAGCCATTTTCAAGTCAAGGGATCTTTTCTCAAGTAGCCTCTGTCTAATTACACTCGAACGCATGCCGCTAACAAAGGCATCACGTATGGCGTCCTCTCTTTATTTTTGTCAGCACTGACAGCTCGGAACTGACAATCTCTGGCCATCACTCTCAGCTTGTGTACAAATTGATCAAGACTTTGATCGACTTCTTGTTTGCAAGTTGCAAGCAAATGTCTGGCCAATGTTTCATTAGGGGCCTTCACAAATAAATTCTCAAGAATAGATTTTGCTTCTGAGTATTTAGAACAGGTAGAAATATACTGATATAAGGATGGAGACACAAAGTTGCATAGCAGGTCAAACTGTTCGCTTTCACTAGCCCCTACCTTCGTTGCGAATCTGTCAAAATAAGAAATTCAATGTTTCCATGTAACTGAAGCATTAGTTGAACTAGGATCAGCATCCAGTCTATTGGGACGCAAAAACTTGTCCATTTAAGAATGGTTTTATTGAAATAAATTGTAATATACTAAGTCAATTCATAACCTTAGAAGCAAGGCTTTATTTCAATAAAACACGACTGATACACACAATAACACAGTACAGACTGGTCACGATTCATAGACTACGATAATGCGAACACGATTACAAATACTAGCACGATTACAAGCACGGGTAACACACAAGTTCATTTAACGATCACTCCAGTGTGTGTGTACATAATTAATCTTTATTACATTGTGACCCTTCATTCTTGCGGAAGACGTTTATTGTACCATAAAATAGCTTCTTCTTGACGTTAGGGGAAAAATAGTAGACTCCCCGACCTTGCCAGAATTTTTAGTGGCCCCCGTAAGGGGAAAACAGCTATTAGGTTTGTGCAAAATGTCCGTCTGTCACACTCATATCTCGAAAACTAGAAGAGAAATTAAAAGATGCGGCTTGAAAAATTTAGGTGCAAAGGCTACTTTTGGTTTTCTAAAAGCAAACCTTTAGTTTATAAAATTAATTATGCAAGCGATTTTTTCATAAAAATACACCAATTCTAAAACAATTACGTAAATGTAATGTTAAAATATGTTTACAAAGAAAGACAATATAAATCGACACAAAGTCAAATATATTTACAAAATGTATTAGAAATGTTCACAACAAATATAAGTATTAGTTAAAAGTATTTTTTTCTGGTCAATTAAAATTAAAAGAAAACATTAATGTTTGTTTTTAAAGGCTAAGAATGCACTTTGCATGTAACTATCACGCACATTTTTAAAATTGACTTTTTATGCAGCGACTTTCATGCAGTAGCGTGACAAGCATCAGCAAGACATGGTGCTATCAGTTCCCTAAAAATTTTTTAAATAATCAGATTTTATTTATTTTTTGTTTAATGCCCCATCAGAATAAAAGAGGCTTATTTTTGTGCGTTTTGTCGGTCGGTCGGTCTGTCCGTCACGTTTAAGTAAAAAAAAACTCTACAAGCTAATGAAAATATGATTTAACCTTTTACATCATAATAGTTTTAAGTATCTATAATTGATTGTTCCGGATGTTTTTGTGCAAAACTAATCAATGCCAATGAATGTTTGTTTGCTCTTCTAACCTATATTACATTTAATTACCATGCTTATACGTTGCAAAAACACATCATCAATTATATATGTTGTTCCGTTTTTTAATGTAAATAGCAAATAAATGCTAAATCAAAATCTCTATACTGACTGTAAAATTAACTGTAAAAATGTTCCGGATATTCTTTTATAAAAAATGAACTATGATTGTTTGAAATCGCATAATTGACTAATATTACACTTATATTCTTTGACAATACGTTACTATAGTTTAATCATCGATATAAAATTGTTTCGTATTTTCATCTTTAAACAAATTTAAAAAATATAAACAATAGGTTGTTCAGGATTTAAAACAATAAAGAAAGTAATTTAGTAGAAACGAGTATTGAAAATCACTTTTTAGACTTATTCTACATTTAATTTTCTTGCTGAAATATAACAAAAGTTTTTTAATTGATGAAGAATGTTCCGATTTTGTTTTGAAAAGAAATCGACCTACATTACATTTACTTACAAATCGTCACGAAAAATTTCCTAATTTTTTTATGAAAAATCTACTAACGCCAAATAAATGCTGTTCCGGATTTTTTATGAGAAATATTTAAACTCTATTTTTATGTACAATCTTACTTCTCTCTTACAGAACATTTAATTTTCTAGCTAAAACGTTATAAAATCTAATTATTGTTAATATTATGTTCCGATTTTTAAGGAAAACAACTTCCAAACACCAAAGTATGGTATGAAAATCTGTCCACAAGGCTGTGGTACATCTAATTTTTTATACAAGACCATCCCAAAAACTTAATTAACTGTATTACATTTATCTCCAAATCTCTTTTTCTCTTACTATTTATTCAAACATCCGGAACAATGTATTATATATTATTAAATCTATTGCGTTCATACTTAAAACTATTGCGATGTTTCGAAACGAAAATTAAAGATTAATCAAATTTTCAATAGCTTTTAGAGTTTGAATTTTGAGTTTAAGGATCCTTTAAGGATCACTCTCCCTTTATATAACAAGGGCTAAATTCTATACAGTTAAATCATTAAAAACAAGGTCTATTCACAGTTAAAATAGTAAAGGTAGTAAAAATTTAATAATTTGGTAAAAATCTAATGTAAATATTATATGTTCACAAATCATAAATCAGATCTTCGTAGACAACTCCACCTCCCGGATAAAGCCCAGTACTTTCCAAGGATCAACACTATCGAACAGTGTTTTAACTTGTGTGCTCTAAATAATTTATTTCTCCCTGACATCCTGGTATCTGGGGCAATCAATGAGGATATGTTCCACGGTGAGACAAGAGTCACTGTACTCACAAAGTGGGGTTCCTCTCTCTTCAGCACAAAAGAGTGCCTGAAGTAGGTGTGGCTAATCCTAAGTCTAGACATGGTCGTGCTACCACGCCTTGTCAGACCCTTAGATGTGGGCCGCCAACTGACATCCGCTACAATCTGCCTGAGTTTGTTGTGAGTCTCAGCCTTCCATCGGTCCTGCCACTTTCGATAGGTGGCAGAGGCAATACTTTGTCTCAGGTCCGATCAGGGAATTTGAGTTCCTGACACCGCGTGATTTAGGGCTCTCTTTGCTTCTCTGTCTGCGGCTTCGTTTCCCTCAATGCCCACATGGGAGGGGACCCAGATGAAGGTGACATCCCTATGGTCGGCTGTTATTTGGTCCAACAGCTTTAGGCTCTTATGTACCAATGGAATGTCAGTCTTCATTCGCCTCAATGCTTGCAATGCAGATTTGAAGTCGGAGCAGATTATAAATTTTCTCCTCTTCTGATGCTTTGACGGCCATAAATGCAAGTGATATTGCTTGTAATTCGGCCGTAATGATGGAGCAGCCATCGGGGAGTCTACGGGAGATTGTTTTGTTCCGAAAAGAGTAGGCACACGTGACCTTTCCATCCATTTTGGATACGTCAGTGTAGATGATGCCACAATCTCCGAAGCTCTCCTGCAGTTTCCTAAAGTGGACTTGTAGTATGCTTGAGTGTGTATTTTCTTTTTTGAAATTAAAAAGGGATAAATTTAATTTGGGTTTATTCATTAGCCAAGGAGGATTCTGTGGGGTTTCTATTTTAGATATTTGGTAAATGGTGGGGTTAAATTTTGGATGGGTTCTCTCATTTGAAGGCCCAACGGCTGTATGACGTTAGACCTTCGATTGTATAGTTCTACCTCTGTAGGGTTAAATATGGAGTTGAAAGCAGGGTTCGTGGGGCTGGATTTTAGCTTGACTATATACTGCATTGCAAGCTTTTTCATTTTTATGTTCATGGGGAGTTTTCCAGCCTCCACATGGAGACTTGAGATAGGTGATGTACGAAACGCGCCGAGACAGAAACGCAGGGCAGCATTTTGTATTGGTTCCAGTATTTTTAATTACGACTTCCTTGCTGCTCCATATGTTATGGATCCGTAGTCTAACTTAGATCGGAAATAGCGGCAGCAAGGTATCTCTGTCAGCTACCCAGTCCGTATGGCTGAGTACTCTAAGTATGTTTAATGACCTTTGGCATTTCTTCTAAAGTTCCTTAATGTGGGGGAGAAAATTAAATTTGGAATCTAGGGTGAGGCCTAAAAATTTTGTAGTTTTCACAACAGGGATCTTCTTTTTTGTGTATAAATAGTTTAGGGTCTGGGTGGAGTCCCCTTAAATTACAAAAATGCATACTGTTTTGGTGTCCGAAAATTAAAAACCATTATCGTTTGCCCAATTTTGGATTTTATTTAAACATAACTGTAATTTTCTTTTTAAAGTGTTCATGTTTTTGCCAGATGTAAGAATGACAAAGTCAATAACATACAGAGAGCATTCTATGCCAGGGGACAGCATTTATAATGCTGTTTATTTTTATGTTGAACAAGGTCACTGAGAGAATGCTGCCTTGGGGTACAACCATTTCCACAACCATAAGTGTCAGAAGCGGAATAGCCCACTCGAATTTGAAAATTCCGGTCCTTTAGGAATTCCCTCACAAAGCAGGGGATGTGTCCCTTAAGCCCCATAAGCTCCAGGTCACGTAGAATGCCATGTTTCCAGGTTGTATCATAGGCCTTTTCTATATCGAAGAATACAGCTACTAGATTTCTCGTCCAAGGAATGCATTCCTGATGAACGCTTCCAGCCTTACCAGATGGTCAGTTGTTGTCCGTCCCTGCCGGAATCCGCACTGGTAGTTGGAGATGATTTTAATTTCTTTCAAGGTACCAGACCAGTCTATTGTTTATCATTCTTTCCATGGTTTTGCTTTAGATTTTCCTGAAAAGGATTCTTTTTAAATGCAGCCAGTTCTTTTTCCTATCGCCAATAGCACTTTTGCAAGCTATATCAAACCATGGTTTGCTAGACTGTTTTGGATTTGCGGAGGTTAGGGGTACAACTTTCCTGGCTATACTAAGTAGCTTGCTAGCAAAGGTATCAGCTGGGTTCTGTTCATCGAGGATATTTTCTTTGATATCCTCGGAGCATCCTTTTTGGAATTGTTCCCAATCGGACTTATTCAGTTTCCACCGCTGAGGACGCCCCAATGAGGGGAGATTGTTAGTAATGATGACTGGGAAGTGATCACTTCCCCGTAGATTATTGCTAACTGACCATTTAAAATCGTCCAGAAGTCCTGGGACGCAGACGTTGAGATCAATGCACGTGAGAGATCCAGTTCCTGGGTGCAAGTAGGTCGGTGATGCATCATTAAGTATGCATAAATCATGTTGGAGGAAGATATCCTCCAGCACACGACTTCTTGTGTCAGTGTTTTTGTATCCCCACATAGTGTTATAGGCATTGAAATGCACAAGAATTTAATAGGCCGAGGGAGTTATTTTTAAATAGGTCCTTCATGTCTGTTGGGTTTAATGGGGCTCCTGGTGGTAGATACAGGCTGCAGCAAGTGGTAACCTTGTGTAGGGTCATCCTACGGCCTGTAGTGTGGTCTGTAGTTCTACCTTCTCATGGGGTACGCTGTCCTTTACACCCTCAACATTCCTGCTGTATGCACGGTAGCTTCAGAAATGTTTCCTGTAAGTAGACAGCTACAGGAGTCTCAGAGTCCATCAGTAGCTGCATTTTCTCATAATTGGCCTTGAGGCCTCTTCATTTCCACTGTACAATTCTGACGTAGTGGATTTTTTTTCTTTTACGTAAGAATGAAAAAGCTCGTAATGTAGTATATAGTCAAGCTAAAATTCAACCCCACGAACCCTGCTTTCGACTCCATATATAACCCTACAGATGTAGAACTATGCGATCGAAGTCCTAACGTCATACAGCCGTTCGGCCATCGAATGAGAGAATCCATCCAAAATTTAACCCCACCCATTGACCAAATTTCTAAAATAGAAAATTCACAGAACCTTTCTTGGATGATGAATAAACCCAAGTTAAATTTATCCCTCCTTAATTTCAAAAAAGAAAATACTGACCCACGCATACTACAAGTCCACTTTAGGGAACTGCAGGAGAGCTACGGAGGTTGTGGCACCATTTACACTGTCGGATTCAAAATGGATTGAAAGGTCGCGTGTGCCTGCTCCTTTCGGAACAAAACAATCTCCCGTAGACTCCCCGATGGATGCTCCATCATTACGGCCGAATTACATGCAATATCAGAAAGTAGAAAATTGATCATATTCTCCAACTCCAAACCTGCATTGCAAGCTTTGGGGCGGATAAGAATGACATTCTATTGGAACATAAGAGCCTAAAGCTGTTGGACCAAATAACAGCCGACCATAGGGATGTCACCTTCATCGGGTCCCCTCCCATGTGGGCATTGAGGGAAACGAAGCCGCAGAAAGAGAAGCAAAGAGAGCCCTAATTCACGCGGTGTCAGGAACTCAAATTTCCTGCTCGGACCTGAGACAGAGTATTGCCTCTGCCTTCTATCGAGAGTGGCAAGATCGGTGGGAAGCTGAGACCCACAACAAACTCAGACAGATTGTGGCGGATGTCAGATGGTGTGACAGGTGGAGGAAATGTGACGTGTGTATGGCGCGTTTAATGTCTAGGGGATGATTATTTTTAAAGCTATCACACACCAACCTATCAGCATATGAATCGGGAGCAGACACGCAACGAGACAAAGCAATGAAAGAAAGATACAAAAGTTAAAATAAAGAATATTTATTTACATAAATATACATATAAGAATAAAAAGGGGGAGGGTTTGCATCTATCTCTAGTGAATACTATGTTTAATCATCACTCTTGCACCTAATAAGAGAGTATGTCACTTTGTCCTCTGACTTAGCTGGTTTTCCTGTTGATGTCGCAGCTGTCTGTGTCCTGGCTTGAGGTTCTGCAGCTGGAGGTGGCGCTCTAGCGGGTAGAGGGACGCCGGTGATATAGTTCTTGTGGAGTCTCAATCCCCAAAATCTAATATCTGTAGTGGCGGGTGGCCGGCTACCGTGGGCACAAGGTTACTGCGGGCAGAGCGGATCTGCCGTGGGCAGCGTAGTTGACAGGATATGTCCAGTGAGTTGCAGAGGGTTGGCGTAGCTATGACGTCTCACACAGATCTGAATCTATAGGGACGTCGCACCTAATAGCTTGACAGGTGGGCTGTCGAATAGGCGGGCAATGCCGATAGCGCCGAGTAGTAGAGTTGAGTAGATCTCATTTGGCAAGTGCAGTGCTAAATAGCACTAAGCACATAAATAGGCAATAGGTGATTCTCGGTAGCAAATAAATAGGCAAGTGCAGCGCTGAATAGCACTAAGCACAACTGCAGGTAAATAGGCAGACACCTGAGGGAGGCTGCGGATAAATAAAGACAAGTTAGGACATGTCTCTCATGCATCTTATCGATGCCCTCGACTGAGGTGCATTCGTCAAATTGGTAAAATTGCTTTAGAGCACAATGGGGAGATGATGACAAATGGGATTTGGAGAATAGATGGCAGATAGTAGCAATATAGAAATGTACATAAAAGGGAAAGTAATAATATAAAAATGTACATAAAAGGGGGAAATAATAATAAATAAATAACACAGGTGGATGGAGAAAGAGAGGGGGGGGGGGAACGGGCGGTGGTCAGCGACCCAGATGATTGTTTACATATGACCGTGTGTCGAGAACAATGGAGCGCGCTTGAATGGAGAGGGTGTCCGTTCAAGCAGCGCAACTCTCATTAGAGTGAAATGACTACAGGGGAGATAATTCAATACAGGAGAGATAACTCATAACTCTTCTCTAGACGCAGTATTAGTGCGGTAGTAAAAGTATCACGGTTGCCAGCCGAGATAAAAAAAATAAAATAAGATGTACAAATATATACACGGTGCATCAACGATCAATTGAACAACGTAGCATTAATAGATTAATGCAATACTAAATAAATACATAGGGCATGTTTATGTTTTCTACTTACGCCAGTGAGAAATACACAATGCACTAGTTAAATATAAATGAACTAAGCAAAATACACATAATATCCAATGGAAATTGCACACAAGTAATTAAGATGGAACTTGTGATTAAGTTCGGCTTACCACCAGGTATTCCTCTAGGAGGGGGAATAAATGATATAGTCCAGACTCGATTGCTCAGATAGAATGAGAAATGAAAGAGGGTCTGATTTCATTTGGGTCTACTTTATATAGGCCTGGAAAATGTGGGCGGAAGCAGGAAATGTCCTAGGCTAAGAATTATCTTACACGTGGGTGAATTAGACTTGAGATAGGAGTCACACATTGGTATGTCGAGAGGCACTTTGACTCGAGTAATCTCCTAGATCAAAGAGAGACGTAGGAGAAAGGGGGGGGGAGTGACTTGCATTCCACACAAGGTGGTGTCCACTGCGGCCGTCAGACATCCTGCCGATAAGATCAAAGACTGTGCGTATCTTTGCCCCGGTCAAGGGAAGATAAATCGAAAGACGTGGCCTAGCTATCTCCAATGTGGTCAACTAAGTCTAGCCTGGAGCGGAAAAGGTGGTGCGGGTGGAGAATTTAGGGGTAGGATGATGAAATAATTAAAATAAAATAAATAAATAATGAAAAATAATAATTAATGCTGTGATAAATTTGAGTGACTCTGACAGCGAGTTTTTGACTTGTCACAGATGGCAGCCCGCATCTAAGGGTCTGACAAGGCGTGGAAGCACGACCATGTCCAGACTTAGGATTGGCCACACCTACATCACGCACTCCTTTTTGCTGAAGAGAGAGAAGCCCCCACTTTGTGAGTACTGTGACTCTCGTCTCACCGTGGAACCTATCCTTATTGATTGCCCCAGATACCAAGATATTAGGGGAATTTTTTTTAGAGCGCACAACTTAAAAACACTGTTCGAAGGTACTGGGCTTTGTCCGGGAGGTGGGGTTGTCTGCGAAGATTTGATTCGTGAAATTGTGAACATATAATATTTACAAAACATTTTAAATAAATTATTAAATTTTCAATTTTACTATTTAAACTGTGAATAGACCTTTTTTTAACAACTTAACTAAATAAAATTTAACTCTTGTGCTATGAAGGGAGAGAAACATTTTAGGGATTAGGGGCACGACATTGTTTAAAGTGTGCCGATGTGCAAAAAAAATCAAAACTCAAACTCAAACTTGGTACTAGCCCATTGTGACGTAATGGATTTTTTCCTTTGGCGTCATATGAATGGATGCTTTAAATGCAATGCTAAAAAACTCGATGCACCAATGTCTATGAACACTCGAAAAATTGCTTGTATTGATGAAGGCATTTTTTAGTCTAACTAGGTACTGTGACGTAGTGGATTTTTTCCTTTGACGTAATTTGGAATTAATTCTTTAAATGAAATGCTAAAAGAACTCACTCGGCGCACCAATGTCTATGAACACTCGATAACTGGCTCGTATAGATGAAGGCAATTTTTTTGTCTAACTAGGCCATGTCACGTAGTTTATTTTTCCCTTTGACGTCGTATGGAATTAATTCTTTAAATGAAATGCTATATCAACTCGGTATAGTAATGTTTATTAAACCTCGTTATCTGGCTCATATTTTAAAAAGATATAATAGCTAGATTAAGATCTTATCTAGATTTTTTAAACTAGATCTAGATTTTTTACAGTATATCTAGATTTTTAAAAACTATATCTATATTTATATTCTAATTAAAATCATTCTAGGTCTAGTTTAAAATGATATAGACTAGATCAAGATATAGTATTTCAATTTCTAGACTTAAGGTGTAGATTTTGATTTCCAAACGTCTAGATCAATATTGCAATGCTATAGCCTAACATACTAAAACTTATCTACTATTTTTAAATTTAATGTTGCTTTCAGTCTGTTGAAAGATTATGTAGGCTTTTTATTTTCATAAATCTAATTACATCTAAATTATTCCAAATTTATATTTTAGATCTAGATCTAGTAGATATATATCTTAAGAGTGCTAAATCAGATGTTTTGTTTACGTAGATCTACATCCTCATTCTAGTTCCATTTAAATGAAAATGCAAAAAGCTCTGTTGTTAACGAAGTAGGCCTACAAGCAAGATATCTATTCTTTCTTTTTCTTTTTTAAAATTACAAATCAATGCTGAAAGATTATTTAAAATCGCTCGTCTGACATATTGTACATATTCGGTAGATGTTATGCCGTAATGTGTAATATATCTCTTTATCAATAATAGGCTATTAGTTTGTAACCAGTTTGTTATTACGTTAACAGCAATTTCTGGTCGTGCGTTTAGCGTGCTGGACTGATTATCTCGACGGTCCCGGGTTCATACCCAGCTCGCTGCCATCTCCCGTCGTCCAGCAGGAGGTTTGGACAAGGAAGTTAATTATCTTTAATTTTTAAAGAACATCCGAAACACGTGAGACAGAAAAAAAAATTACAACGACAAATAAATCTTTGAAATATTATTACTTTTGACAATCAAAATAAATCACGTCTTGAATATTCCTTGCGAATAGGCGGATGTGACGGGGGCCGCCTCTGAGTTTGTGTGATAACACAAACTCTCTTTGTAATCTTGTTGTTTTTTTCTTAAATAAAAGCTACAAAAGTTTTAATGTAAACAAAAAAGGGGGGGGGGAGTTCGAGTTTAAAACCCCCTACCAAGGGGTTAAAGGGGGGGGGGGTTGATTTTAAAACCCCCTACCAGAGGGGGGGGTGAGTTTCAAACACCCTACCAGGGGTTTTTGCGTTAAATGCCCTTTTTCTATAAAACAAAACAAAAAAATGCAAACGACAATCCCCAAATTCCAAGAGCACAGTTAAGGAAGATTTTGATTTTAAAACCCCCTCCAAAATTTACGATAAACGCCCTCTTCAAATAAAAAAAGCAAATTACAAACTAAAATTCTATGAACGTAGCCAAATGGGGTTTGATTTTACCCCCTACCTCTCTTCAGTAGGGTTTTTAAGCTAAAAAATACCTCTTCGATATAAAAAAAAAGCAAATTACGCACTAAAAATTTTATTAGCGTAGCTAAATGGGTTTTGACTCAGTTTTTAGTTTAAACCCCCCTTCAGCGGGGTTTGAAGGTAAAAAATACCTCTTAACTAATAAAAACAAAGCAAATTATACACTCAAAATGTTATGAGTGTAGTCAAAAAGGTTTTGAGTTTAAACTCCCTTCCAGTGGAGTTTTAGCTAAAAAAATACATCTTCTATAAATAAAAAGAAGCAAATTACTCACTCTAAAATCTATGAGCGTAGCCAAAGGGGTTTTGAGTTTAAACCCCCCTCCAGCGGGGTTTGAAGCTAAAAAAAAATACATCGTCAGTGTAAGAAAAAAAGCAAATTACGCACTCAAAATGCTATGAGCGTTGCCAAAAGGGGTTTTGAGTTTAAACCCCTTTTCAGAGGGGTTTGATGCTAAAAAATATCTCTTCAATATAAAAAAGCAAATTACACACTCAAATTATTTGAGCGTAGCCAATCCAATTGGGGGTTTTGAGTTTAAACCCTCTCCTACAGATGGCTTTTTTTTTAATTTAAAACCCCTCCAGATGGTTTTGAGTTTAAGATCCCCTACAGAGCGTTTTGAGGTGAAAAACCTCTATCTTCAATATTATTCTAATGCAAACTACAGTTACTTAATTCTATTACCGTAGCTAAATGGGATTTTGAATTTAAAAAAAACAGCTCCAAAGATTTTTTAGTTTAAAACCCCCAACAGATGATTTTGACGATAAAACTTCTCTTTTCGATATAAAATCTAAAGCAAACTACAGTCACTTAATTTCAAGAGCGTATTCAAGAGAGGTTACACATTTCTACCAGTGGCTGCGCTCCATTAATAAAGTGCAGTGAATAGTCATCTGAAGAAATTGAAAAACACTAAATGTGGCTCAACAAAGATGGCTAAGACAGATTTTAGGAGTCAGTTATAGAGATCGGGTCTAAATCAAGGAAATCCTATGCCGAACTTGGAGTCCACCCCTTAGTAAGATTGTGACAGAGCGTTGCATGAGGTTTGCGGGACATGTTCTCCGACAAAATGAATTACGCATAATAAGAGTTGCGATGACATCCTAGTACAACTTGGCGCCACACATTTATGGAGGTCCTCAGAGCAGGTGGGAAGAGGCTTCAGACATAACCAGTGACAGATTTCTATGGAAACAGCTTGACGGCAAATGCGCCGAACGGCGCGGGAGGGTTTAAGTCAGTAAGAATAGCACATTAGGTTTTTTAAAATAAAACTTTTTATTAGCAGGAAAATGCACTGTAGATACCTCAGAATATGCATTTTGTTGGTTTTCAATACCAGAAATAGTGCTTGGCGGAGGGGCTCCGCCCCGCGCTGGGGGAGCTCCTAACGCTCCCCCAGACCCCTTACTAGTAATGGCGGGGAATCTACAATTTTTCCGCTAACACCAGGAAGAACCTATTCTAGGGCACAGTAAACGTCTTACGAGAGAATGAAGGATCGGAATATAAATAAAGATCATGTACACACACACACATAAATACATATATATTTTTTTTCGCGGTGGGGGGGGGGGTGTCGGTGGGGTTGGAGTAAAAATCCCCCCAAACCCCCCCCCCCCCCGCCCCCGAAAAAAAATCCTGGCTACGCCCATGGTTACTACATTTTAAAACATTTATGCAAAAAGTTTTAGAATTTTTGTCAAATTTTTTTTATTGTATAACTAAGTTATGTCATCTCAGTCCTACAAACTAACTACATTTACAAAAAAAAAAGTTTATTTTAATAAAAAAAATGTATTTAGTATGCATACAAGTAGAATTTAATTTAATTTGAAACAACGCTTAATAAGTAGTGTTTTATATTATAAACTTAAGCTACAGTGTAGTGAAATACACCTTCAACACTTTAACTAAAGTGAAGAGTTTTATTTGTTGAAACTTTAAATGAAAGATTGACCCTTTACAAAACAATTAGAAAATCATTCAATAACATTAGTTTGTCCAAGTTAACATTTAACTTCACCTTCACCTTCTGTCACTTTGTTCGACCGTTGGGGCACCACACAGGATCTGTCAACCGTCTTTCTCCATTCCTCTTTCCTTTGCATTGGATACAATTTCATTCACTGACGGGCGTGTCAATTCTTTGATGTTGTCGTCCCATCGCTTTCTCTGACTTCCTCTTCATCTTCCTCCTGGTACTGTTCCTTGAAGAAGGGTCTTTGTGAGCCTGTAGACCTTGTGATGTGGCCATAGAGTTTGATTTAATGTTTTTGATAATGGTTGGCAGGTCATTGTGTGGGTCAAATTACTGTATTGATCATGTTTCTAATCTCTTCATTCGTGATGCGGTCTTTGTAAGTGACACCTAGGATTTAACTAAATCTTCATAACCATCAGTTTATTGAATATTATGAATGCATTTATGTATATTAACAATGCAATAATAATATTTTAATAAATCTCCGTATCCTGTGGTATCAAGTCGTAAGTCGAACAATACAACTGTATTGCTTACACTTTCGACACGAGCACGTCTCTTTGTATCTTTTTGTAATTGTTGGTAGATTGTAGTTCATAGTTTCTGATAGTCTTTCTGAAAATATTGAAACCTGCCTTTTTAACTGCCTAAGCTGTCTTTGTGACCTTGTTTTTTTTTTTATAATTCGTTACGAAATGTCGAAAATTTTCCCTGCCTGTACGCCTTTTTCACTCACCCATTATAAGCAAGAGGATTTGTGCGTTCGCCGAAACATGAAATCTATCGATTTTTCGCTTAGCATTGCGCGTGTGTGTGCAATGGCGTATAATATGTTACATACATTGTACATACATACTAACCGATTGACTTCTTTCCCATTCTTTCCTCTCTCTCTCTCTCTCACTCTCTCTTTCTATCACACACGAATAGACACAATTTTGCTCACATCAGGCAATATGCATTGTGTTACAATCACTATCACTTGCAATACCGCTATTCAGTGTCGTCATAAAGGGACTGTTTTGCAAATGAAAGTGACAGTAAATAGAACTCGAATATGAAGTTTATAAATGTTTATCGACATAAAGTATGCTACATTGTGTGGAATTTGTATAACAGCACCTATGACATAACATAGAGTCAAATCAGATGTCCGAAGTTAAAAGATGTGTCGAAAATAGCTATTTCAACGTTGAATTTAAGAGAGCGGTTTACGATTATTATCTTTGAAGTTGCAAAAAAGCGTATTGTCTTAGTTCTGATAGCTACTGTGACGATGTGTTTGAATGCCAGATGGCAAGATACTTTTGAGGCGGATTGTCATGATGTCTTGGTTGATGTTACGAAAAGATTTTGTTGAACAGACAATGCGTTTTTGATGTTCTAATTTTGTATAGTTCTATCTGTATGATAATTTTAGGATTCTCAAACAATATCGAGATGCTGGATATACTATTTCAAGGTATTAACATAAAACTGAATTTTGTTTTTAAAATAAATTCAAAGGAACTTGATATCACTTTAATAATATACACACTACGGGTACTTAAATGTACAGTAAATTCAATTTAAATTCATTTACTCTAGTCGCAGGTCTTTCTCGAAACTGAGTTTGCAAATCTTTAAATACGACCTCTTTCCCCCTGTTAGGAACGTTCAAACTATTTTCAAAGCTTATGGAAAAACCATCATTGTTTTAAATAAACTTGTCATTATTTTCCAACAACATACAACCTCCTTGCGCTGTAAATATGCATGTAAAAATAAACTTGGTATCACTGCTTTACGTTACGTGACAGCTACTAATACCTGGAAATGGATGCGCGTGACTTAATGGTGTGTTTAGCTCAGGGGAAGGTGGGGTAATATGAGAGATTCATTTAATAAAATAAAGTAATAGATTTCTACTAGCTGTTAGCCTCCTTCAGTCGTAGAACGACTATGGTTCATCTCGAACACTTTTTCGTTTGACTATGGAGCCCTGTTTTGGAGAGACACTCCCGTCCACATATATCTCAGGTTAAGGTGGCTTTCGCTTTGGTGGTAGAGGAGCCGGCCATTTTTCATATGGCACGCTTTTCTTCCAGACCTGAGGCCCATGTTTTTTTCACTTTCCATAGCTTTCTTGGTCACCGTCTCTCTCGAACTAGTACGATCTGTCTTCCCAATGGTCAATGTTTAGTGTTTTGAGGTCCCCTTATATTACATCCACGTAACGGGGGTGCGGGCGACCAGTTTTTCTTGAGCCAGACGGGAGTTACCCGTAGAGAATGATTTTCGGGATGCGATTGTCCTCCACCCGGCGACTATGTCCGAGCCAGCACAGGCGGCGTTGTCTGAGGACTGTAAAGATGCTGGGAAGGCCCGTTCTCGCAATAATCTCAGTATTGCACACTCTCTCTTGCCATGTGATTTTCAAGATCCTTCGGAGACAATGCAATGGGAATGAGTTTTGTTTTCTCTCTTGCTTCGAGTACGTAGTCCACGACTCACTCCTTACAGTAGCGTACTAAGAATGCATGCATTGTAGACCTCCATTTTGGTGGCTGTAGTGAGCTCCTAGTTATCCCTAACTGTTAGTCGTAGTCTAGCGAAGGTCGATGCGGCCTTCCCTATGCGTTTTTTTAATCTACTCTTCTAGAGACAGGTCATCTTGAATTGAAGATCCAAGATGGCAGAATTCATTTACGGCATCCAGCTTGTTATCGTCAATGATGATGGAGGGTGGTTCTGTAGCATGTGGTCCCATAACATTTGTTTTCTTCGTGCTAATGGTTAGGCCATACTCTTTACATGCCTGAGAGATGCGGGAAATTAGTGTCTGAAGCTCCTTTTGTGCGTGTGCCACTACCGCTGCATCGTTTGTGAACATCAAATCTCTTGCTAGGGTGGTTCTGATTTTAGTTTGGACCCTAAGTTTGGCAATATTTAGAAGTTTGCCATCAAATCTGGAATGGAGATAGGTGCCTTCGGTGGATTTGTCAAAAGAGTGGTGGATTAGCATTGAAAGAGTATTCCGAAGAGTGCTGGGGCTAGGACACATCCTTGTTTTACTCCTTGTCTGACTCCGCTGTGTCTATCTGATACCAGGATTGGCGTTTTCCATTTTCAATGACACCCCAAAATAACAATTTTCGTCTAGATATTTCAGGAGATTTGTATATTTTCAAACGATCTTAATAACTTCCGGAGATTGCCAGGACTTTTTCGTATATTTTGCAATTTCAGGAGATTTCAAGGAGCTCCTGGTAAATTAGGCGGCGGCGGAAAATCTGTTATTAGTTATAAAATGGTTTAATTTAATAATTTATACACCTAGAATTAGCGCGGGTCCTATGAAAGTGCGGGCCCACTGCGGTCGCATAGGTTGCATTGGCCTTAGGCCGGACCTGCAAAATAACGGCGTATGCTACGCCGTGGGTCGACTAGTTGTAGTATAACTGAGTGTCACAGCCTGGTTCTTATTGTAGGCGTGATGACGCAAATGTCTCTGTGTTGTAGGTACCTCTTCTGGTACTACTATAGTGTTCTTCTTAACTAAATACTTTCTTACACGCACTAGATTTGCAAGTGCGTAATAACACTAGTATACTAAAGTCTCCAACGACAACATTTAGAATTATTGATAAACACACTGGTAGCAGACATACATTTTATTCACACGATAATTCACAAAAGATATTGGCAACTTAAGCCATCACAAAATGTAATCCAAATGAAAAAAACAGCATACTACATAATAATTACTCAGTGCTCATACAATATACCTAAGGAGATAATAACGCTCCTCTATCTACCAGAGTCCATGGTAAACTGAGGTGTCCACCTCGTGGTCAGTCCCCGACCAGGAGAAAAACTCGTGCTGACCGCACGGAATAGTTCAGTGACAAGTCACCAAATATTACAGGGGTTCTAAAACTGATACTGATACATGACATACATGACATACGCCCCTTCCCCTGGAAAAGATTTTTTGACAAAAAATCTTTGACAAAAGCACATATGATAGTAATATCTTATGCATATGTCTAGTAGCTTAATCAATCATGTCAAGCTTGATCTAATTAATCACCTTAATAGTACTTCATTAATCATACATAATTATAGATGTCATGTCATTCATTTCAACTATGAATAGTTGCACCTAATTGACAAATATCTTGTTCAACTTTCAAAATGTTTGCTTAGAAAGATATACATTAGCTTGCTTACATCTATTATACCAGTATGTTATTGCAAAAAAATATCAATACAATTTGAGGCTTTTTTCCCCTGAAATATAGTTAAATAATAATAGATCTTATTTACAATTATACTGAAATATTTTGCATGAGTATGTTTAATATCTATGTGCTCATTCTGTTAACATACATTGACATCTCAATTGTTAAGGGAAAAAAAATTGAGTTTTTTTACATCTAACTATTTATATAATATTACACCAATAATGTGTATCATTTGACACACTAAGTAAATTTATTGAAGTAGTTCTCAATAGGGTATACATACATCTAATTTGTGTTCAGTATTCATTATATCACTTTAAGTTCTGTCACTATTATACAAAGTTACAGTGACCTTGTCTATAATTGTTATCAATAGCACACATATGTGGTGGTTAAGTACAATAGTATAAAAAATGACAATATTTAAGTGTGTACCACTTGGAAAAAAAATCAACAATATTTACATTTGTGAGTTGTTTTTGAAAAAAAAAATATTTTAGGTCAACAGGTCAAGTAGTTCACTGTTGTTTACAATGTCTTTGTTTACATCACTGTGTTTAGTAATCACAAAATATAAGCACATCTAGTTAAGTGCTAACAATGGTTTATGGTCACATTTAATTGTAAAGAATCTTCCTAGCAAATAGTGTTTTAGTTTGACTATGCTCCATACTATAGCTAATAGTTCTTTTTCTATGATTGAATATTTTCTTTCTGCTTTGGATAATGTTCTACTTATATGGACTATGGGTTTTAGATCTGACTCTGTCTGTTGCAGTAGGCATGCTCCTATACCATTATTAGATGCATCAGTGTACAGTAGGAGTTGTGAAATAGGATCAATACTCCCTAACTCTAATTTCTCATTAAACTTATACTTTAGTCTAGTTAGTGCCTGTGGTGGAATAAGTCCGCCGATCGGTTCGTTTGCACTTCCCGATGGGGACGATGGCCTGCGACTCCTAGGAGTAAAGTCTTAGAGCCACAACGTGGTAAATATTTGGTTGGTGTTATATAGGCACACAGACAGGCACAAGCAAAACGCAAAGCTTAGTGGTTTTGTGGAAGAATAAGTATTTAATAAAGATAAATTAAGAATAAATACAATCAGTGAGTGAGGGGGGGGGGATGTACAGGAAGATTCAGGATCTTATGATAACGTTTAAGATAATATCATCACTGGGATGTTGCTCATAAAGATTCGTGTATGGTTTGCTTATTCGGCTGTCTCTCACTTATCTGTTATGCAAGGTTCTCCTTCGGGGTGGGGTAAGTTGAAGCTCCGTTGTGTTTTAGCCAGTTGTTGGTGCCCTGCAGGTAGGCAGGCGCTAATGTGATGAATATGAGGATGCCACGCGGTGGGCTTACTCCGGTGGTAGTTGCAGACCGGTCCTGGGACGTCAGCCTGGAATGCCTTCGATTCGGGTCGAGGGTGATGAGTGACTCACCCTCAACGGGAATGTGTGGAGAGCTGCTGAGGTCTGCCTTCAGGCAACAAAACACGCCAGCCCTGGTGTAGGAGGCTATGAAATGAGACATGAGAGGAGCCTGAATTATTAAACCATACAGGCTGGTTGGCGAGGGGCGCATCCTTGATAGGAGCGTCTCCCTCAGACTAACTAAGATACATGTTAACGACAATTCCCTAAGTCTGGTAATAATTACTATACAAATGATATAATAACAATATCACGAATACACATATTAATGTACAAGGCAGGGGCATAAATGAGGAGGGAAGCAGGGAGACCATATTACAGGGTTGTAGCCCCTGTGACCTCATTGACCCACAGGTAAACAAGTCCGCGGTCACTCGTGACCAGAGGACCGTGACAAGAAGAAGGGAAAAGGGGGGGGGGGGGTGCAAAAGGGCACATAACTATGCAGGTCGACAAGCTGAAAATAGTGGGGTAGACACGCGAGACTGATTCTCGGGCCTAAGGATGCATGGTAACAGCACAGTATGTGCATAACCAAAACAAACATAATCATAATGTATATATATGTGCACATATACAGGTACATATGCACAGGTAAGAAAATGATCTAGACGCGAGTAGGTCCAGATGAATATGGATATGAATAAATAACAAATGCATAAATAAATATTAGGATTAACTAAATTGTAATGTGGGTGTCCACCGTTGGGAATACAGTCAACATTGACGAGTTATTAAGGAGCACATATTCATAGAGATTTACAAATATAATATTTGGAAGCAAACAAGTGTTAACATGGTAATGATATATGAACGTAAATGTTACAGGCGAAGACACACTAAATAATAATGATAAAGTTTTTCCAACTCACCCGCTTTGCCTTACACAAGTTCCCAAATGAATCGTTGACTTGAGAGTCTTCTGACTTCTCAGTGATTCTGATCTAGAATGGCATTAACCTGAAACTTTCGTCTCCGGCTTTTATAGGTTTCCGAACGGTATGTTAAGAGTAGTGATGATCCAATGGCCAGCGAGTCTTTTGAGTTTAGAATTGTTAAATTGGACCAATCTTGTCATTTGGGGGTCATTCACCTGACTTCTTTAACCCGCGACCCGGGGGGGGGGGGCGAAGGAGGATGAAAGCGGAACCATGCAACAATTATCAGGCTGGGCCATCGCTCGATGGTACAGCGGACGGAAACGATTTGAATAGCCCTGGGCGTTAGGAGTGTCGACTCAAAGGGATGTACGTGGACACCAAATTTTAATGTCCCTGGACTTTACGGTTGCGTGCTTTTGTTTCGGCGTTTGGGGCGTAACTTTCAATTTTAATGTTCCTGAACTGAACGGCTGCGTACGTTTGTTTCGGCGTCTGGGTGTAACTTGGGATGTGTGTTTATGGCCTATAATTTGGGGGTTGGATCTAACCTTGGTGTAATAGATTGTTTGTGTTCTACCCTGGTCAGTTTAGTGTAAAAGGGGCTATACAATGCTAACTAGTGGTTAAGAGGGGGGGGGGGTTAGTTCCGCACTGGTCAGTTCTGTATTGAGAAGGGACGAGTTTCGTCACAGTGCCTCTCTGCTGCTATCATCTAAGTTTACTATATTTGAGTGTTTCTTCTTAGTAAATTCTACTAAGGGCTGAATTAGTTGGGCATAGTTGGGTATGAATTTTCTATAAAAGTTGCACAAGCCTAATAGTGCTCTGACATCCTTCTTTGTTTTAGGTTCCTTAATATTTCTTTATTTTACAGATGTTTGCTTTGGTAGGAGTTATTATATTGTTAGTGATGTTGTAGCCTAAAAATTGAATTTCATTCTTTACAAGATTTAATTTATTGGGAGCAATTGTCATTCTATGTTGTTTTAGACGAGCAAATATTTGTTCTAGTGTGTCTAGATGTTCCTTTTCTGATTCAGTGAAAACACAAATGTCATTAACATATGAGATTACATTGTCTATGCCTGATAATAGTTTGCTCATACATTTTTGAAATGTGGCTATGCTATTAACTAACCCAAATGGCATGACATTCTATACATATATCCCTTCAAACCCGGGTAAAATACATTTGAAAGCAGTATATTGTTTAAACTTTTCTTCCATTTTTATTTGCCAGAGTCCTCTATTTAGATCCATGGAGGTAAAT
Organism: Biomphalaria glabrata; assembly: GCF_947242115.1. Lineage (NCBI taxonomy): Eukaryota > Metazoa > Mollusca > Gastropoda > Planorbidae > Biomphalaria > Biomphalaria glabrata. The sequence continues at coordinate 24,368,778 of NC_074712.1, forward strand.
AGTGAGGCTCTGCTTAGCATATTAATTATAGTTTCTGTATCAGGTAGAGGTTCAGGATCTATGATAGTACAATTGTTTAGCTCTCTATAGTCGCAACAGATTCTCACACTGTTATCTTTTTTTTTGACAATCACCATAGGTGATGCGTAAGAACATACATCTGATTTTTCTATCTTGTTTTCACTTAGTAATTTCTTTAGTTCTACTTTTACTAATTCCTCATAGGCCATTGGGATGTTATATGCCTTTGTTTTAGATGGTAGTGTCTTATTTAAGTGTATTGAATGCTGAATTAGATCAGTGCAGCCTAGTTTCAAGTTATCTATATTAGTTCTATCATTACTGGAGTCTTGGGTGGTAGTATGAATGGTTATAGTGTTGGCAGCATATTCTTGTATAGTTCCTATTGAATCTGTATCCCTATCAATAACTTCTATCTCTTCAACTTTTCTTTTGGGAAATTTTACCAATTTGTATATGCTCAGTTTACATTCCTTGCCATTTCTGTCTACTTTGTACACTTTGTTGTTTATTTTTCCTACTTTCTCATATGGACCTTCATTTTTGTTTTTACTATATTTATTTTCTATTTTTACATATACTTGGTCTCCTATGTTCAATGTCCTTAATTTTCTGTTCTTATTTTTTATATCTCTATGTCTCTTTAAGTTTCTATCCATGTTTATATCAGCTAATTTTATTCCTTGTCTTAAATTTTGTTTTGTTTGTGTTATCCATGGATGGTATTCTTCATAGTTCTCTAGCTCTAACATATTATCAGCCCATAGTTCTAGTGGCCCTTTAGGTTTCCTATCAAAAACTAATTCATATGGACTGAATTTTGTTGTTTCATGAGTAGTAGTGTTGTAAGCGAAGATAGCATAATTTAAAGTCTGATCCCAAGTATTCATTGCTTCTGTTTCTAATTTATAAATTATCTCTTTGATTGTCTTGTTCCATCTTTCAATCACACCTTTTGACTGTGGCGAATAAACTGTACTGTGTACTAGTTTTATGTTAGTCATAGCTGCGAAAGCTTTATTTAAGTTTGATCTAAAGTTGGATGCATTATCTGATAGGATTTTGTTTGGGAATCCGAACTTTAGGAATATTGTTCTTAGTGAGGTGCATATATCTTCTGCCCTAATATCCCTAAGAGGAAAAGCTTCTGCCCACCTGGTTGCTATATCTATGATCCCTAATATATATTTATTTCCCTTGGTACTTGTATTTAATGGGCCCATAATATCAATGGCTATTTTATCCCAGAAACCATGGGCTTTATCTGATTTTTGTAGAGGTGCCTTGAGTATGAGTTTTTGTTTAGTACATTCTGGACAGGAATCTATATAGTCTTTTATTTTAGTCTTCATCTTGGGCCAAAAGAATTTTTGTGAGATTTTAGCATATGTTTTCTTTTTGCCAAAGTGGCCTGCTGTTGGGTCATCATGTGCCATTTTCAGTATTTTGGGTTGTAGACTTTCTGGAATTATAATTTGAATTCTTGTGCTATCTTTGTTTCTATTACATCTAATGGCTATGTTGTTGGCTAAAAGATGATGGTTGTTTAAATTTATTTTGTTATAGTCTTTACTTAACAAATCTTGTATTATAGGGTCACTGTTTTGCATTTTGATTAATTCTTGTCTGGTGGTTCCTATTTCATTGAACAAAGTATTTGGCAATTCAATTTCTGGCACTATTTTTTTGTGTGATCTAGTTTGAACAGCTGATATTTGATGTTGGTCTAGATACCAATTTTTTTGTCTATTTTTTATCCATGAATCTAGCTGAGTTATTGTTAAGTCTTTAACACCATGTGAGTTCCCTATTATGAGGTCTTGGGCGGGTGTATCCATTACTACTACTTTTATCTCACCTGTAATCCAGGGAGATTCAATCCAGACCTTGGCGGTTTTACATATGTCAAATTTTTTTATGTTGGCATAAATGACCTTAACAGTTTCTTCTAAATATTGTTCTGGTTTGACTAGATTGGATCTTACTATTGATGTTGTTGCACCAGTATCTCTCATTGCTTTAATTTCTACTGAGTTTACATATGAGGGAAAAACATTTACCCTAGACATGTCTGTTTGTAAGTAGGCGACATTCTCTTCTCTTTGTACATTGTTACTGGTATTGCCTCTATTTCTATTCCTGTTTTGATAGTTGTAGTTAGACGGATGGTTGTATGTGTCCCTCCTTGATTGTCTATTAGTATTATAGTTATTGTAATACAAGTTGTTATTCCTAAGGCTCCTTCTTTCTCTGGGGCTTGCACTCTGGTTTGATCTGTAGTTTCTATATTGGTTGTTATAGTTACTATGATTGTTGTAATTATTTTGATTGTAGTTGCTAGGGTTGTGGTAATTAGTGTAACTCATATCTGAAGTTGCTAGTACTAGTTTGTCTGCATTGGCTTTTAACATGGCCCTTCTTTCCACAATTAAAGCAAGTTTTTGAATTAGAAAATTTAAATCTATCATTACTATTGCTGTTGTTAATTGTATTAACTGTTGCGGCCAATTGATGTAGCTCTCTTTTGTCCATAGTGTGACCAGGATGGCTATCTTTAAAAAGGTTTAAATTAGTAATGAGATCAGTTTCTGTCTTTACTTTCTTTTCTTTAAGAAAAGTGAACACTAAATCTGTGACATTAGATAGTACGTTATCAATCAGAATCATGTCTAAAATTTGATTTGGATCTTTTATATCACATTTAGCTAGCTCTAACCATTTAAGCATATTTGCCTTCATGTCAAAAATAATTCTATTGAAGTCTCCATCCTTGTTTAGTTTGATTTTTTTTTAAAGTTTTGTATAATAGTCTTAGCTTTTCCCGAAATGTTCCAAGAGTCTAGTTTTAACAGCTATGTAGTCTTTCTTTTGTTCAGTTGTGAGTGTGCTTATTATGTTTAGGGGTTCTCCTGATATATTGGCTAGCAGATGTTTTGCCATATCCTCATTGTTTAGATTGTAAGTAGATGAAATATGTTCAAACTGAACTAGGTAATTTTCCAATGTTTCCTCCTTAATGTTAAATTTATGAAATTTGGAAATAAATGGTTTGTTACTGTTTGCTGGGTAATAATGTTGGGGTTGATTTTTGCTGCTTCCAATTTAGCTAGTTCTTGTTTAGTTTTTAGTTCTTTATGTTTTATTTCTAAGTCCTTAAGTTCTTTCTGATGAGCTCTTTCAGCAGCTCTTTCTTCCCTATCTCTAATTTGTTTCTTTTCTTCCCTTTCCTCCCTTTCTTTCTTTTCTATTCTATCTTTTTCCTCCCATTCTTTCTTTTCTGCTTTTTCTAATTCTTTTTCTATAAATTGTCTCTTTTTATCACCTTCTAGTTCCATCACTTTGACAAGCTCTAAAATTTTATCATATGATGCCATTGTTATTGTTAATGTATTAATTTATGTTTAATGAGTAGTTAAAGAAGTAAATCAATCAAAGTATATAGTTGCAAAAAATGAGATATGTAACAAATATGTTACACTGGAAGAATGTGTGTGAATTATTTTGTAATATGTTTTTACAAAATAAATATAAGTTCAATGATCTTAATTAATAGTCATATATTCAAATAATATTTATATGTATCAAATCAATATTATTAACAAATGCAATGTAGCATTATTTTTAGCTTAAATATTTCTTAATGTTAAGAAGTATGTATGGCTATTGTTTATGCCAGTTATAATAGGAAAAAAAATAAATTAAATTAATAAGAAGTAAAAAATATATGTACAAATGGTAATTCTGCAGGAATTCAAGGGGCAGCCATCTTTGTTACTATTTTGTTATTGTTTATGTTCCAAAGAAGTCCCAAGATAGTGTCTTAAAAATACCAAGAATTAACATTATTTCTGTGATTTCAAAGCAATGCTATTTTTTCTTTTAATTTTGACTTGGTGTCAATACAATGTATACGTTTCTTATCTAGATCTATAAATTTAGATCTAGATTCTAGATCTATAAATGTAGATCTAGAAAATTCTAGATTGACTAGATTTATAAATTTAGATAATCTACAAATCTAGATCTATCTATATATATATATGTATAGAGTATAGATCTAATTAATCTAAATATATGTTGTTATCTTTGTTGTTTTCTAACAAATGTTTGTACTTTTTAATACTCATTTTTCAATCATTTGCCTATTAGTATTAATTCTATTAGAATTTCGCCTTATGCTAAAATGGGGGAGTCTTGTGGGAGTGCTAGGTTACCTCCCCCATTGGGAGTCAAGCATTAACCTGTTTTGGTGTCTATTAGTTATTAGATTATGAGTCTAATAATCTAATTAATAGACTTATTAGGACTAGATGATACCGGTATAGCTAGATCTAGCATATTTTTTAGCTACAAAATGAAAACAAACAAAAACCCAAATCTGACAGAAAACCCAAGATATAAGATTACAGTCTAAACAATAACAAAGATGGCTGCCCCTTGAACTCCTGCAGAATTACCAAAGAAGAAATGAGACAGGAGAGTTACAAATATGTAAATACCAGACTTTACACAAACAACAATATGAATACAAACAGAATACTCTGACAAAATACACAAACAAGACTAAAACAACTAATAAATAATTCCCAATATGATCTAGTACCTCCCTACCAACAAGGATGACCTCAAACGCGTTGGGTCTTATCGAAGGTAAAAGAACAGATAGGATGTTCCCTAATAGATCCTATTATTATGATAGATCATAAAATAGTCCCTCTCCAGCCACCCTTAAAAAAACACTTAGAAAAATGAAATCAAAATATGTCTCCAAGAATGCCAAGAGTTATCAATCATTAACTCTAACTAATAATCAACTTTAATTACTGCTATATCAAAGCAAAATCCATGTACTTTATAATCATATGCATGTATTCAATTTGTTAATTATAACTTAGACTCTTTTCTTGTAGACTGGTGTAGTTTAATCCTCTTCTCTCTTGTAGCTTGTCAAATGCAAATACAGCTTGAGTATTGAGTAGTAATCCATGTATAAGTAATCCAATTAAGAATACACATCAATATGAGCATCAAAGTGGTAGTAGTAAAAATAATCCAGTTCTATGCCATAAGATGGCTCAAATGCTCACATTTACAATTAATACAAGTTCTGTCAAGTAATCCAAAATAATAATCCACAAAATAATCCACAGTGGTTAGGAAGCTCACATATAGGTAATCCAAGATAATCCACCTACTAGGGGCTTCTGTTAGTTCAAATTAATATAACTTATACAGGTACTTGAATATTAGGCTATGTATTACTTCTCAGTAGCCCAATAAATAACATCAAATCAGGATATCCATCAGTATGCTGAAAAAAAATATTGACCATAAGTAGAAGAGTGTCTCAACTGAGAGCAATCTTTCTACAAGAAATTGAATGGTAGCGACTATGTCAGAGTCCGAGTGTGCCAATGATGAATAGTGGCAAGCACTCGATGATGAAGCGGTGTATCTGTCATCAAACGATGTCTTGAGTGGTATAGCTCTTTCTTTCACACAGGTAGCTTTAGGAATAGGGTCGTCTTCTGCTTTCGGTTTCACACAGGTAGCTTTAGGAATAGGGTTGATGAATCTCAGCATGCAGATGTGGAATAGCTTTGGCAAAGCTATTTACGTTATTTGAATGGCTAGGTCTGCATGTAATGCCGTAACTGTTGTTGATGTCTAACTAGTTTTTGATGACCTAGATCTAGTTAGAGATGACCTGAATTTCAACATGTGTTGGAATCTTGTCTAGCCGGTGGCGATCAGGCAAGTGCATACTGTGGCGTTTTGACACCGAATACAAATCTAGATCTAGTGATGATGTTTTATGGCTTGCTTAATTACAGGTTGGACTGCAATGTCTTATAAATACCTTACTCGCCTTGTAGATCTAGTGAGCAAGCTGGATTTAGTCCCTGGTAAGACGCCATGTTGTGAAAAAAAAATTTCCGGTCTAAGGTGTAATTTTGCGCTGTTTACTTGAAAGGTGAATGAGGTCCGTTGAGAACGTGCAGGTTCACTTGTCTTTTAAGACACCTTTTACTGGCCACCATATGTCACAGCCTGGTTCTTATTGTAGGCGTGATGACGCGAATGTCTCTGTGTTGTAGGTACCTCTTCTGGTACTACTATAGTGTTCTTCTTAACTAAATACTTTCTTACACGCACTAGATTTGCAAGTGCGTAATAACACTAGTAGGTATACTAAAGTCTCCAACGACAACATTTGGAATTATTGATAAACACACTGGTAGCAGACATACATTTTATTCACACGATAATTCACAAAAGATATTGGCAACTTAAGCCATCACAAAATGTAATCCAAATGAAAAGAACAGCATACTACATAATAATTACTCAGTGCTCATACAATATACCTAAGGAGATAATAACGCTCCTCTATCTACCAGAGTCCATGGTAAACTGAGGTGTCCACCTCGTGGTCAGTCCCCGACCAGGAGAAAAACTCGTGCTGACCGCACGGAATAGTTCAGTGACTACTAGTCACCAAATATTACAGGGGTTCTAAAACTGATACATGACACTGAGTTGTTTATTTTATGCGTGTGTCCAGCGTGTCAGAAGGTCATGTCCAGTCTGTGTTTGTAGTACTTCAAGAATAAAGCATGTTGAATAAAGCCAATATAGTGGTTTTCTAGTATTTGCTATTTCATTACAAGCATTAAACAATTAATATCTCTAGATTAAAGAATAAAGCATGGGCCATGGATTTTGTAATTAATTAAGTAAAATGCCGCATTTTTCCCTGATCGACTTGAAATCAAACGACCACCTTCACCTATCCCTTAGTTGGTGACCCGACAAAATAGAGCGGACAAAATAGCGCCGACAAAATAGCGCAAGACAAAATAGCGCGGACTTTTATATGTGTATAAAAGTACCGGATTATTAGTTATTTAATGTCCTGGGCATCATTTTTGTTGATGTCTCTATCTTTTCAATATTAATAGATTCTAAAGTATGCCATATTTGCAAAAAAACGAGAGTACTTTAAATTTTATATCATTCCCCTTTTTCACTAATGTTTAAAATGCAAAACTTGCTGGAGAACGAAGTAAAGTTGCAAGCAAGACAAAGTACCTCCAACTTAACAGACGTCTTGCAGCTATATTGCTAATGTACGAAAACAAGCCAGTGATGGAATTTCTAGGTGACAATTTAACTTTATGAAAGTTTGTGTGTGTGTATAAATCTGACAAGTATCTTTTCATATGAATTTTTGGGAATGTAAAAAAGATATATTTTGAAATTATTCCTTTTAGCTTATTATGTTTGCTTACTGTTTGCATATTTATGTTTTGATATACCTAAAGTGTCTCCTGCAAAATGACTAAAAAATAATGATAAAGCAAAAAAAAAAAATTTTTTTTGGCTCTATTCATATTTTACGATATCTAAAGTATTTCTTTCAAAATGACTGAAATATATTTTTCCTGCGCTATTTTGTCGGCGCTATTTTGTTTGCATATTTTGTTCGCGCTATTTTTTCGGGGTACCCCCTTAGCCTGTTGGACAAATGGAGCAACACACAAAATTTGTCAACCACCTTTCTCGATTCCTCTTATTCTTTTGTCTTCAATAGGATCTCTTTCAATGGCAGGCCTGTCCATTCTTTTATGTTGTCTTCGTCTTCCCATCGCTTTCTCTAGCTCTGCAATCAGCGTCCAAGACACACAAGCATATAAGAACGTGGCCATGACAGGGAGCGCATCAGTCTGACTTTGGTGTCGAGAGCTATGCATTTGTCTTTCCATATTGTTTTAAGTTTTGCAAGTACTGCTGTAGACTGTGCATATCGGGACAGTAGTTCAGGTTTGGCTTCCTCATCTGAAATGATAGCTCTGAGGTATTTAAAACTACTGATACTTGTCAGCTTTTCACATCTAATGCTGATGCCCCTTTTAAAGCCCTGTTGGCTATTGGTCATAGTTTGAGTTTTTTTCGCAATAATTGGCATACCATATGCTGCGGAAATTTTGTCTATACCCATCAGCTAGTTCTTCTTCTGTCCTTGCTAGTCCATCTATGTCATCAGCGAAGTGCAAGTTATTAATTCTTCTTCCTACAATGCTGACAATAATTTCATAGCCTTCGAAAGCATCTTGTATTATCCTTTCAAGGAAGACACTGTAAAGAAATGGTAAAATTAGGAAGCCTTTTCTACGTGCCCTGCCCAGCGTAGCCATAATACGTCCCTCCATAGTACCCTATACTGTTCATACCGACGTTTGCAAGGACACCTGTTTGTAGTGCGATCTTGCCACCGTATGTTCATGATGAATCGCGAGCATCTTTGATGAAAGCGTTCAAGAAGTCTTAGTTATTTTCTGTATAGTACCTATTTTCAGATCCATATAGAAGTTCCAGAAAACGACTGCTTGGTAGACACTGATTTTTGTAGGCAGGTGGAGCGATTTATTCCACCAGTCTCTCTTGGAGGCGCCCAAAAGCACTATTGGCCCTGTGTAGACAATTATCAATTTCCCTTGAAAGCGATTAGTCATTTGACACAATGCTTCCTAGATATGCGACGTTGTCTACTACGTTAAAGGGCTATCCATTGACGGTGATCTTTAGGGCTGAAAAAGTTTTATTGGGTGACATCTGAGACCTGACTTCTGTTTAACCGAGGTTTATAGATAAACCAAAAGAGGCGGCAGCGTAAGCAAATTTGTTGATCGCGAGCTGGAGATCATTGTGATCATGTTCTCATTGTGAGCTAGTAGAGCAGAATCATCGTCATAGAGAAACTCTGTTAAGATCATTTCCCTGTTTTTGTCTGGAAAGTAGACGTCGAAAATTGAACACATTACTGTCTCAGTGAAGCCTCACATAGATGCCTTCGCGGCCTCAGTTGACCCAGCATTACGCCACACAAGATAATGAATAAAGTAGGGGCAAGTGCACAGCCATGCTTCACGCCATTTTCTATTTGGAAAAAATAATCAGACCATTGTGTCTAATCTGGCATTTTGTTCCACATGACGCTGCTTGAGAATGTATAGGAACGTAGGTTGGCATCCGAGCCTGGTCAAATTCTCCATAAGCCATCGCGACTGACTGTTTCGAAAGCCTTAGTGAGATCAACAAAGGCAGCGTATAGATTTAAATTCTGCTCTCTGCATTTTTTCTTGCAATTGTCGCAAACAAATATTAGGTCAGATCTACCTCGACCGGCACTAAAGCCACATTGGCTCTTCCACTTTTTAGTAGTAGGTCAAACAAAATTCGTGCAAAGATCTTTCCTGCTACTGATAGAAGTGTAATGCCTCGATAGTCGGAGCAGTTAGACCTTCACCCTTTTTTTGTATACGGATTTGATTACAGCATCTCGAGGTTCAGGTGGAACAATGCAATTCTCCCGACATAGAGCTAACTTCTGTTAGCCTCTGAGTTAGGGCAAAGCAACAACTCCCATTTTAAATGTTTCAGTCGGTATGTTAACAGAGTCTGATGCTTTTATTTTGAGTTTATGAATTGCAGTTTCAACTTCATCAAATGTCAGTGAGTGATCGAGCTCCTCTCTCATAGTTTACTACTGAGAATATTTGTCAGCAATTCATCCAATGCAAACCTTTTGTCACCAAATAGCACGTTAAAGTGTTTTGCCCTGCAATTTAGTATATCCGCAAAGCTGTAGTCTGATAAGTTGGGCCATAGGCACATAGAAGGTGCTCGTAAAAAAGAGCGTATGTTACCAGAGTCGGTATGTCCTGCATGTTTACGGACAGGTCAAGCCACCATTTATTATTTTGGTTTCCGGACCTTTGTCTGCAGAGTGTGACTTATAGAGAGATCTGACTGCATTGTAAATAAGGTTAGGTTAGATTACGGTCGGTGTAAAAGTCGGCGCCACATTTTAAATGTCGCACTGTCTCAATAGTATGTGCCAGTGCTTTAAACAGGGATGCATCCATATGATCTTGAAATGTTTTTTTTTAATTGGAAAATTGTGTTGGTTATTGCAAGTTTTCCAACATAAGTCTGCCGCTATCGTTGCAGATGCCAATACCATGTCTACCTAGGAAACATGGCCAAGCGCGCAATAAAGCGTTAGAGTTGCCTATGATAAAGAGATTGTCAGCAGCGTCCACCTTGCTCAAGACTCTCCTCAGGTCAGCGTACAATCTTTCATTGGTATCAGTTTCTACCTACAGTATGGAGGCACAGATAATAATGTTAATTCGGTGTAATTGAACATTGTAAATAAGAACACACTCGTCTCAAAATTATTATAATTTTGCACTTTTTAGACCCATAATCTAGATCTTCAAAGATCAAGAAAATCATAAACTTAAATTTACAATCTTTAATCATAAGTTTAGATCAAATCTTTTCGTAACCAAATTACATGGATTAGTAGTAGGTTATGACTGGTCTATCTGATATATGATATAAGATAGTAAGATAAAAGCAGTAGGCAATATAAAACCCAAAAATCTTACTCTGAAACAAATGCAATCTAACACAACTACACCAAACTGAAGTAAACTTTCAACAAACATTCTTAGAAAAATCAGTTGATGACTCAGGAATTTCATTAAAAACTATCTTTAAAAAAATATAGACAATCATATACCAATTAAATTACTCATCAAACAAAATAAATAAATGGTGGTTTAATAATAGATTAATTAGATTAGTTTCTGCGCTCTTGACAAGATTGCGGCTTTGTGTTTACAGTTATCAAAGATAAGTTAAATTTGTCGTTTTCTTGTATTAAAATCAAACCAAACTCCTTAAAAAGTTATTTAAGTAATAAACTAATATCTTAAAATTATAGATAAAACTTATTTCCACTAATTAATTTAAATTAGCAACTTTCAGTTTAGGACTATTTTGTCCCACTACTGAATACTAATACGTACTAATACTAGACTACTAATAATAACTAATAGTCAAATATTACTATATATATGTAAATACCTAGGTGTTATAATAAATGAAAAACTGTCATGGAATCCACATATTGATGAAACTACAAAAAAATCAAACAAAGCATTAGGATTTATTAAAAGAAATTTCTATAAATCAAATAAGAACATAAAAATAAAATGTTATTTAACCTTGGTTAGGCCAATTATAGAATATGCATCCTCCGTTTGGGACCCCTCAACTCAAGAAAACATTAAGAAACTGGAACAGACACAAAATAGAGCAGTGAGATTCATAACAAACGAATATTAACATTTGACTAGAGTAACACCTTTAGTAAAATCACTAAATTTAGAAAGCCTTCAGGACAGAAGGCTCAAAAGTAAAGTAGCAATCATACATAAAACACTGAACCATAATCTTCAAATACAAAAACAGAATTTAATAAAATACTCTGAAAGACACAAAGATAAAGGCACATTCCTCGTCCCATATGCTAGGACAAATTTGTACAAACACTCCTTCTTCCCTAGTGCTATTAGAGCATGGAATGGGTTGCCTAAGCTAGCCAGGAAAACCAGTGACTTGGCTGAATTTAAGTCATTGGTTAATATGCATGACTAAATGCATGACGCGTAGGACGTAATCATCTTCTTTTTTGAAGTAACGTTTGTATTATATAAGATAAGATAAGATATATATATATATATATATATATATATATATATATATATATATATATATATATATTATAAAGTAGAATGTGTGGTGTATGTATGTATGGATGGATGGATGTTACTTATAGACATCAAAACCGCTTGACCAATCTTGATAAAACTAGGCAGGAATGTTCCTTGGGTACCAACTTAGACCGTAGTGTATGTATTGTAGCCCTAAAACAAACTTAAGACCCTCAAAAAAAATAAAGTTGTCCGACTCTATTACAGCTATAGTATTTTATGGATCTAAGCCATGTCTACAATGTTGAAAAAGATAGAGAAAAGATAGAAAGGATTTAGACCTAGATCTAATTTTAAGAAATAAACTTTGCGCAGATAGTTTTTTACTTTGACACATGAAAAGACAAAAGAAGATCCATTGATTTCATTATATTGTTACTAATCTCGCTATCCAGGCTCTCTGCAAACTGCACCATACACCACCAACTTAAAGAACTTGACAAGTCAGGGCTCCAAAATAACGTAAAGGTTTAATGTCCATAAATAACAGCCAATACTGTACAATTGGCAGCACGTAGAACAGTACAAATAGCTCTGCGATAACAAATATCTCTCCGATAACACCGTTCCGCCGTATCAAGTCTTGCACTGGTCTCTCCGTCTCGTTCCGGGCTTGCACTGGGTTCAACAGTTCGGGACTGACTTCACACACTTGGGCTCGTTGTGTCGGACTCGATCACAGACCAAGATCAAGACGCCGTTCGTCTCAACTGTACTTGACAGTACTCCGCACTGAACCGTCGTAATGCTCCGTACAGGACCACACCGTTGAACTGTGCTGTAGTCGACCGTGTTCTGAACTCCTGTCGTAAACCCGCTTTCTGAACCGACTTGACTGCGACACCGTCGCTCTTTATATAGGGTCCCTACTGGCCTTCTAGAACCGGACAGAACGCCGCTCGACGTTTCTAGGTGGTCAGATGACTACAACTCTCGTGACGCTACTAAGCTCTGTTCACGACGTCGATCCTTCCCGGACCGCCGTCGATCCTTCCCGAACCGCCGTGTTGACACTCGTCTCGGCTGACCGTCGTAACTCGTCACGGTTGACCGCTCTTCTAGCGCTGGCCTGGGGCGATTTGCGTCGACTGACTACACACACACCACTACCCCTCTCTGTGCCACCACCAAGTTTATAACAATATAATAAAATTAACCTTCAATTTTGTGTTTCAAAAGCATTTTTTACATTAATTAGTTCCTTATATCTGTGATTACAGATTTCCTGACGAACATTCTTTCATTAGACAATTCCGTAATGAATCGCGTACTAAATATTAATTCGTTTAATTGTTTACTTTATAATCCCATCCCTAGATCTAAAACTCTAATTCAACTCTAGGATGATAAAACTTCTCTTCGCACAGATAGTTTTATACTTTAACCATGGAACTATACTAATGGAACACCAGCTTCGAGTTTTTTACAAAGACAAAGAGAGTCGAAGTGCCGTCGCGCATCTTTTTTCGCGCACCATACCAATTTGAAAAATCGATGAGGATGCCAAAGAAGAAATTTACTCCGAGATCCACTTGGATTGACCTTCATTGAGAGTAAAACTTCCCCACACTATATTTTATTAGATCTGTAAAAACTTTATCCATTTTCTGACTATCTGATAAAATAGATACAATTTCCCTGAAAAAGAGATCGTCACAAAAGTTATTTTTTTCGATCACCCTATAAAATGCCACTAATTTTCCAAAAAATAGAATCTAAATTCCGAAAATACAATCTTTCAGTGTTTCTGTGTTTGGTTTATTTACACTAAATCTGGATGAAGACCTGTCTACCGTTCCGCTAAATGCTTATTTGTTACGATATACTAAATTGCACGAAATAAAAATAGGAGGCCTAATACAGTTTTGACACTCCAAGCTACGCATTTCTAATCGTTTTTTTATTATTATCGAAAGGACTAGGCTATAGGCATACACGTCTCGTGGGAAACAAAGAAAAAGTTAATCTTGATAATATTGTAGCCTAAATAAAATGACCAAAAAAAACAAAACAACTATAGCCTAATCTAAAATGAAATAGATCTAGAGCTAGATTTTCTTGGACGAATGATATAAAATAAGTATAAATAATAAGTCATATGAATCTGATAGATCTAAAACAAATACTGATAGAGTCATTCATTAATTAATTATTAGAATTACTTGACTACCAACTGGGTATTTTTATTGCCAAAATACAATGTATTTTATGTGCATTTATTAAAAACAACAACCAAAAATTAAGCGTTTGACGCAACTAGATCTAATATTAGTAATATATAGATTCTAGTTCTAGATCTAGATCCAGAAAGCTACTTCTCTAATTCAGTTTTCTAGTTTAATTCTAGTTAGATCTAGATGTCTAGACCAGTAGATCTAAATCTAGCCAGGGTTTTTGTCATGGAATAGATTTATAAAACTTCAGCCACCTACTGATCACGATATGACAGATAGGCCTACTCTCTCTACTACTAGACTCTACATCTAGATCTAGTACTAGTAGATCACTACATTTGACTAGATGATTACTAGATCACAGTAAAATTCAATGTGTACTTCCGACTTTAGCTCAACAAACAAGTCTACTCCAAAGTATAGATCTACTAGTAAAGTCACAAAGTGTAAAGGATCATTATATATTCACATAAAAAAAATTATAGGCCTAAAGGCCTAAATGAATCGAATAATCAGTCACTAATTTGACTAATCAGTAATCTAAATTGTTGTTTTTTTTAAATGGCAAGTGTTATTGATGACTTCTGACTTGTAAACCAGTTGCAGAGATTCTAGTTTTTATTTTGATGACATGTTACGATATATCAATGATATTTAGATAAACGCAAGTAGCCTACCTAGTGGAACAGACAGAAGGACCATTTAATATAAGGCAAAGAAGTAAGATGTTTATAATCCATCAAACTCACAGAGGACTAGTGTCATTTGTGACGGCATTTCATGCATTTACAGAAGCTACAAACTATTCTACAAAAATGATAGGCTTGTCTTTGATTCCGAAGACTTATGAGGAATGCTATGTTTCCAGTGGCTACTCAGCCCCAGCTGTGACCTACATATTATGCCACACTGAGCACAGGCATAACCATTGTCCACCTGTGGTAGAATCAGTTGTTTTTATCTTTTTGCCGTCTACCCTCTGCAATTAATTTTTATTGGTGTATACCACACCTTTGTAAGTGACCTCCAGCTGTCTCATTCTGAAGCTGTATGCAACCAGGTGCTCTCTTATTCTATGTCAGTTAAAGCAAGTTGGCGCCTTAGCTTGTCTTTAAAGCATTTCTGTGGTACCTCTTTATGTGCATATGACATGTTAGGCAAATAGGTTTTGCCTATCGGAAGGCCATTTCGGAATATATAGGTGTTTAAAATGAAACTCCAAACATCTGGACTTCCATTAACCAAGAAAATAAGCTTAGGATTCAAAGAGACGACACTGGCATTTCAGCTAAGACAATCAGTAAAATTAATAGCAACTTTAATTGCAGTCCACCAAACAAGATAAAAAGAAACAAGTGTGGCTTCAATAGCATTGATGATATTTAGTTTACTTTTATCTCATTTACTAGTATTACTATTTCATTGACTAAGGTTTTTTATTGTCAAATATGCATAAGTACATGTACTAGTTCCTGCAATTTGATGAAAAATAATAATTAAATTGTGTGTAGTCTATATACAAATGTTTATAAGAGATCACAGCTTCTTAAACTTAATTTACTTAATTTCAAAACTATGATTTTGTGTTCTGACTCTACTCTAAATAAATTATATTTTATTTTAAGAATGCAAAGTTGGAAATTCTGTTCTGATGAAAAAAATTATTAAAATAAAGTAGATGTTTATGGTTTCTTTGTATTTATTTTTAAATTATTTATTCATTAAAAATTAATTGTTCATTAACATTTACTTGAAGTAAAGATCAAAAACACAAATTCAATACATGATGAGCTCTCAATTCATGCAGATCACAGCCCATCACTTAAATGTATTTACTGTCAATTCTACACACTATTCATTTCAAAATGTTGCTTTAAATTGTTATATGACACAATCAAAGTACTGGTACCTCACATTGATGTAGGCCTAAAGCACCTGAAATAATGACAAATTTTCATTCAATAACTTGTACTGTCATTTATTATCAGACGTGTTAAAACTAATGACCTGTATCGTCATCATTGGCCTCCTTCAGTCGTAAAAAGACTAAGGTTTCATCTCAGAGCACACTTGCTCATGTGGCTGTGGAGCCCTATTTTGGAGACACTCCCGTCCACAGATAGCACAGGTTAAGGTGGCTTTTGCTTCGGTGGTAGAGGAGCTGGCCGTTTTTCGGACTGTACGTTTTTCTTCCTGAGCTGAGACCTATGTACTTTCACTGTCCATAGCTTTCTTGGTCACTGTCTCTCCATCTGTTGCGGTCTAAAGCTATGTCTTCCCAATTGTCAGTATTGATGTTCACTGATTTGAGGTCACGTTTTATTACATCTATGTAATGGAAGTGGGGGCGACCAGTTTTTCTTGTGTCAGTAGTGTGTTAAAACTAATGACCTGTATATATAATTTATTAAGCAGGAGCATCAACAAATCTTGAACAATAATTGTCTACAGAAAAACTTTATTCTTATCCAAACAATATACATTTACAATGTATTTAAGCAAGTTAATTTATATTTATACAAATCTATATGGCCTAAAGATTATAGCGTATTTTGATGTGTGAATACCAAGTTACATTATTACATGAAAATAGTGTACTCATTTTTAAAATATTCTGGGTAATAAAAATAAAAACTAATGATACAATAAAATTGAAGCATTAGTCAAAAAAAGAAAAATTTCACTCAAGATCTATGTGAACTCTGCTTGAAAAAAATCATTTTGAAATTAACTTTTAAAAAAATTTGATAGCAGCAATTATTTAACGATTTCATGATTATCCATTCATTTCAATATACTTATAACTGAAAAATAATTCATAAGGTTTAGATAAAACCATTTGAAATAATGATTATAATTTTTTTCTTAATTTGCTTAATTCAAATCTAATATAGATTTCCTCTGTCAAGAAACTTATGAGGGAACAACATGCATGTTCTTCTCAGTAAGTTTTGCAAAGGGAATTAAGAATATTTAATTGATGTTGCTTTTTTTTTTTGCCAACATTTTAAACCTTTGCACCAGGTTTTAGTATTAAGGAGAATGCACCATATTTTATATGTTAACTTTTGTTAGATTCTTATTTTAATTTTAAAAAAGTAAAATTTCCCTTACCACTCATCTACTTCACTCCCTCTTGTTTTAATGGGGCTCAGATTAATAGTTTTCAAGTACAATATCAAACAGATTTAAAGATATACTAAATCCAAACCTGTTGGCTGAATGACAGGATATACATAAATATGTATACAGCTTACAGTATAATATATTGTTACGAATCTCACTATCCAGGCTCTCTGTAAACTGCACCATACACCACCAACGTAAAGAATTTGACAACTCAGGGCTCCAGAGTAACGTAACACTTTAATAGTTGAATAAATAACAGCCAATACTGTACAATTGGCAACACGTACACTGTACAAATATCTCTCCGATAACACCGTACCGCCGTATCAACTCTTGCACTGGCCTCTCAGTCTCGTTCCGGGCTTGCACTGGGTTCAACAGATAAGGACTGACTTCACACACTGAGTTCGTTGTGTCGGACTCGATCACAGACCAAGATCAAGACGCCAGTCGTCTCAACTGTACTTGACAGTACTCTGCACCGAACCGTCGTAATGCTCCGTACAGAACCACACCGTTGAACTGTGCTGTAGTCGACCGTGTTCTGAGCCCCTGTCGTGAACCTTCTGTCGTGGACCTTCTCTCGTGAACCGTCTTGACTGCGACACCTCCGCTCTTTATATAAGGTCCCTACTGGCCTTCTAGAACCGGACAGAACGCCGCTCGACGTTTCTACTGGTCAGATGACTACAATTCTCGGGACGCCAATGAGCTCTGTTCACGACGGCGATTCTTCCCGAACCCTCTTGTTGACACTCGTCTCGGCCGATCGTCGTAACTCGTCACGGTTGACCGCTCGTCTAGCGCTGGCCTGGGGCGATTTGCGTCGACTGACTACACTCACACCACTACCCCCATCTGTGCCACCACCAGGTTTATAACACTGCCCCCTCCTTAGATATGTCCGTCCCGGGCAGATTCAACCTCATGACATTGGCTGTGAAATTTCATCGCTGTAGGTGGGGGTCGATCGGTGGCAGTTGGCTTGCGTCTTGAGCTTAATGGGGCCATCCATGTTGCAGTCAGCAATGGTCGCTTCCTTCTTCTCCTCCAGTTTGCCTTGACCTGGTTGCCTCGCCGTCGTGCTTTCATCGCCATCCACGTGGAACTCAGAATGCGTTTTCTTCTTCTCCTCCAGTTAGCCTTCATCTGGTTGTATCGACCTCGTGATCGCATGGTCATCCATATTGCACTCAGCAAAAGTAGCCTTCTTCTTCTTCGCCAGTTGGTCTTCATGTGGCTGCAGTTATTTCTTGGTAGAATCACCATGCACATTGGACTACGCAAACGCCGCCTTCTTCTTTTCCTCCAGTTGATCGTCCTCTTGTTGCAGTGACGTTGTGGTTGCATCGCTCTCTTGTCGGTCGGTACCGAGGACAGCCACTTGACACATGGAGAGGTATAGGATGTAAGGGCTGGGGATACCAAGATCGTTGGCAAAAGAGGTGGCTTCATAGGGCTTTGCGAAGAAGGACTGGGATGGGCTTCAAATCCACAGGGCGGGGAATTGTGGTACAGGTCATCATCTTCAGCCTTGTCAGGAGGGCATGCTCGTGGGGCAGGTTGGTAGCACTCCTCGTGCAAAGGTCCCTCGTCTTCGGCGTCAGGCTCCATTCGGCTTTCTTCTCCACCATCAGGACCTCCCTCTCTTGTCTCAGTATAGGGCCAATCGTCTGTTGGTTTCAGACCTTGTCGATGACTTTCGTCGTGCAAATGTCCATCAACTTCAACGTCAGGCTTCCTTGGATTCTCTTGACCACCATCAGGACTTCCCTCTTCAGTATTGGCAGCTGGACCAACGTCTGTTGGGTGCAGATCTGGCTGGTATATCTCGACTTGCATATGCCTCTCAACGGCTTCGTCAGGTTTCAATGGGTTCTCATGATCACCACCAACGCTCCTCTCACTGGTTTTAGCATCTGAACGAACGTCTGTATTGACGATTCTCTCCTCCACATCAGGTATGCGTTGGTTCATGGCGGCTATCTTGGTGTTCATGGCATCTATCTTGGAATTGATGTTTCCTAGCATTGAGCTCAAGAGCTCCTCCATATCTGGTTCTACGTCAAAAAGATACATGTCTGGATCTTCCTCTTCTTCCACTATGTCTTCCCGGAGGCGGCCTGTAAGGTTTCTTTAATTCCACTTGTCTTCAGCCCTCGATCACGTAGCTCTCGCTTCAGTTCTTTCACTTCGAGTTCGTACAGCAGTTTCAGACGAGCCATAGTAGATCCGTTCCTATCCGATACGATCCGATCCCACTTCTGACACCAGTGTTACGAATCTCACTATCCAGGCTCTCTGCAAACTGCACCATACACCACCAACGTAAAGAATTTGACAACTCAGGGCTCCAGAGTAACGTAACACTTTAATAGTTGAATAAATAACAGCCAATACTGTACAATTGGCAACACGTACACTGTACAAATATCTCTCCGATAACACCGTACCGCCGTATCAACTCTTGCACTGGCCTCTCCGTCTCGTTCCGGGCTTGCACTGGGTTCAACAGATAAGGACTGACTTCACACACTGAGTTCGTTGTGTCGGACTCGATCACAGACCAAGATCAAGACGCCAGTCGTCTCAACTGTACTTGACAGTACTCCGCACCGAACCGTCGTAATGCTCCGTACAGAACCACACCGTTGAACTGTGCTGTAGTCGACCGTGTTCTGAGCCCCTGTCGTGAACCTTCTGTCGTGGACCTTCTCTCGTGAACCGTCTTGACTGCGACACCTCCGCTCTTTATATAAGGTCCCTACTGGCCTTCTAGAACCGGACAGAACGCCGCTCGACGTTTCTACTGGTCAGATGACTACAATTCTCAGGACGCCAATGAGCTCTGTTCACGGCGGCGATTCTTCCCGAACCCTCTTGTTGACACTCGTCTCGGCCGATCGTCGTAACTCGTCACGGTTGACCGCTCGTCTAGCGCTGGCCTGGGGCGATTTGCGTCGACTGACTACACTCACACCACTACCCCCATCTGTGCCACCACCAGGTTTATAACAATATATATCTTAAATTAAAATTGGTCCAAGACTTTTATTTTGCAACATGATGGGATTTTCCTTTCTGGTGGTGCTATGCAGGAGTCCAAGAATCTCATCTTTTCTCATAACAGAAAGTTATCTAGTTATAAAAATAAATAAAAGGATTTTTAAAAAAATAAAAAAATATGTGTTGACCATGCTAAACGTATATATGTTATTAATTATAGTTATATAATTTTGCCATTCTAAAAATAGTCTGTACCTAAAAGGAGCTACTGCGTTAATGTGTAGACATGGCCCTGACCTTAATAGTTATGAATTATTACTATAGGTGAAGGCAGATGTTCAGTTAATTTGATGCACATTGAACTAATCTAAAAGCAACTATAACATATATTATGATTTACATTTTCATGGAAAACTAGTTTTTCAAAAATACAAGTACTTCAGCTTATGAGAAAAGTACATGGGAGAAATTGCAGTACCTTACCTTTAAGAGGTGCAACCAATCATTGACTTTTCAGGAATGCATGCCTTTTTCTTGCATTTCCAAACATAACTGTAATTATACAATTAGGCATATTGGTTAATTTCTTTTGAAAACATTAAAATTAAAAAATAATATTATTAAATTGAAAACGTTGTTGTATCAAACATACAAATTATCAAACAATTTTGCCTAATTTCATCAAACAGTTTATTG
Source organism: Biomphalaria glabrata (assembly GCF_947242115.1). Taxonomy (NCBI): domain Eukaryota; kingdom Metazoa; phylum Mollusca; class Gastropoda; family Planorbidae; genus Biomphalaria; species Biomphalaria glabrata. The sequence continues at coordinate 24,389,431 of NC_074712.1, forward strand.
TAAAGGAATGGCCTGCACAACAGCCAAGGTATATTAGGCATTCATGAAAGATGAATGTGCTTAAGAGTGTTATAAATTAAAAAAAAAAACTAGAGAAAAATGTTAAATTCCATCCCAGATATTTGGATGTTGCTTGACCATGAAAATCACACAATTCATAAAACAACTATTAGATAACTAAAATAAAAATTGTATAGTAGTACTTACATTAAATATTGAATGGATGCCCAGAGAGTAGAAATAGTATAAGTATGATCCTTGAGCCATTCTGGTACATCATCAGAACTGGTTGCCATGGTTCTACTTGTTAATAACTGAAACATTACAAACATTTTTTTTTATTTATAATTTATCACAGACTAGAAAAGAAATGTTGCCAGGAAAAATACCAATGGTTAGAATACACCTGATGCTACTTTTGTAGCCTTATTACTGGTTAAAATGCACCAAAACTTCATTAATTAAATCTGATAAGAAACATATATGTATCACACAAGTTCAAGTTTATCAGAGTGTCATAGCAAATAATTAACTAGATATGTGAGTTTTATATTAAAGTACTGAATTTCAGGGGATAGATCCAACTTGACACCACATCATTTATTATTTCATGAACTCTTGGGTCTGGGTATGGCATGGAATGGAAACTATTATTTAATATATATGGGGTGTAGGCAAGGCATGGATTATAAATTGTCTTGTATAGATTAGATTGGGTAAAACTGCCAATCGAAGGTAACTTTTACTGATAGATCTGGATCAGTTATAAATTTATGGGACCTAGGCCTGCATAAATTTTATCTTTTATTTATATATTTTATGTACATATATAACTAGTCTAGAATCTATAATTATATCTTAATAATAATTTTTGTAGATGTCATATAATATCTAACATATTAAGTATAGATCAGTAGATTTAGAATTTTAGCTAGTGGAATATTTTTATATCCTAATCTGAACTGGATCTATATATCTAGAATTTAGATCAGTAGATTTAGTATTTTAAGGTAGTAAAAACTTTTATATTCTAAATCTAAACTGGATCTAGATCTAATTATTCTAGAAGCTTAGATCTAGAAGACTAGTTGTCAAGATTTGACTACACTATGGCTAATGCACTAGCTTAGTAGGCCTACTAGATAGATCAAGAGACATAGTACTAATAGACTCGTCTTGCCTCGTTGGGCCTCTCAAATCAGCTACATACTTTAGAGACAATTTAGGAAGGTGAATATCGATCCAATTCAAAGATCTACAATCTACATGTTAGAGTCTAGCTAGAGATGCTAGATCTAGACAATCTAGTCTAGAAGGCTTAGGCCTATCAATAAAAAATAAAATCAATCATTTCTAAAGTTTGTAAAATTATATGTAGATCTAATCTATCTATTTATAATATAATAAAAATCTATGTCTACTTTTTAAATATTTAAAATGATATGGCTGATGATATTAATTATTTTAATTGAGACATTGACATACTGTCACATACAAAGTAACAAAATAATTAGATCTTATACTAACTCATAGACTCATACCGTACTGTATTAAACCTTTGAGTTTACATTCCACTATCTTGACTTGACTATATTGACTAAATAAAGGGCACTATGATTATAGATGTAGATTATTATCTATGATGATGATGTTTATCAACTGGTAGATCTATAAGTAGTATCGTCACTTTAAGTATAATCAGTATAACCACTGCATTCTTTTCATTCACTGTCTCAGCTGTATCAATAATCATGTGATGTGAAAGTGAAGTCTAGATTTAGATAGAATTGATAGATTATAGATCTACTATTAAAAAGTATTAACTATACTAACTATAGTGTCTATACTATAGTATAGCCAGTATGACTCGTATGAGTATACTCATATAATGTAAAAGTGTATAATAGTAAGTAGCCTAAGTATAGCTATACAGACTAGATGATCGATAGATCTAGACTCGATCTATTCTATAATAAATATTCATATTGACAATTATTGATCTCATGTATGGTCTAGATCTAGATAAAATAGAGTGGATCTCATGACTGTCTACATTAGATCTATTGATTTTTTTTTAAAACGTTAAATAAATCTAGACCTTAGTCTTTAACTTTAGTCTAGGTGTTGTAGATCTATATTATTCTAGATATTATACAAGAGATCTAGATCAATATAAGTTTCGGTTTTTTAAAAATTCGCATTCGAAATTTTAAATACCCAGATTTAAGTATTTATATACCCATATTGGTAGGTCCGAGTTAATCATTTATTAGATCTATTAAAGCATGTCTATATAAAAGATCATTATTTTAAAAATATATTATTATATAAAAGATATAGTTATGAATATTTACTTTAAAAAATTAAACAAAATGAATTTTTCACTTTTGCCAATTAACACTCTGGCTAGCAAAAAGGATGACTCCTCAATACTGTGAAAAGACGATAACTGCATGAGTTGGTTTGGAATTGTATTTTGTAAGACTAATTTTCAAACATATCCTTCATGAGAGAGAACGAAAAAAGGTTGTCAAAAAAAAAAAGCTGGCTGGACTACGCAAATAATGGACCAGCCTCTCTCTCTTGATATCTTGTTAAGAACATTGGTGACCGGGGAAAGTGGATGGTTTGGTTGCGCGGGACAGATGATAAAAATGACATGTACATAAAAAAAATTCCAGATTTTGTGTAAAATACCCAAATGAGGAAGTACTGGAAACACCTATTTTAACGAAGTGGCCTTAAAAAAAAATCTTTTGTGACGATCCATTATTCAGGGAAATTTTATCTATTTTATCAGATAATCAGAAAATGGATAAAGTTTTTACAGATCTAATAAAATATAGTGTGGGGAAGTTTTACTCTCAATGAAGGTCAATCCAAGTGGCTCTCGGAGTAAATTTCTTCTTTGGCATCCTCATCGATTTTTCAAATTGGTATGGTGCGCGAAAAAAGATGCGCGACGGCACTCTGATCATAAAATCTCGAAGCTGGTGTTCCATTAGTATAGTTCCATGCTTTAACACATAAACATATTAATTAAAGTCCATTCATTTCATATTTTGATCAAATAAACATTCAAATTTGGTTTTCTAAAGCTACATTCGTTTACGAAAGCTGCGAAGCCGAGTTGAGATAGGCCTAGATCTATATTCATTCATGAATCGCGTACTAAAAATTATTTCGTTTAATTGTTCACTTTATAATCCCACTCATTTAACAAAGCTATCGCTCTTTTTGTTTTTTAATAGATATGAATGTATCGGCTTCGGGTAATCCCATTTTCGCAAACCTAATTTTATTTTCGTAGCGAAAGAGAAAAAACTTGAAAGGATCATTAGTTAAGTTTAACATGCATACATCTAAATCCAATCCACTAGATTAGTAAACACAAACTTAGAACCGCAGGCCGCGGGTAATGTCTGGCGAACATCCTTTCATTAGACATTATCAAATGGTTACACATTAACAGTGATTAACACATCTCTCTACTGAGTCTATTCCTAGGCCGGCCCTAGGTCTAAAACTCTTATTGAACTCTAAGATGATAAAACTTCTTTTCGCAAAGATAGTTTTATGCTTTAACACATAAACATACTAATTATTGTCCATTCATTTAATATTTTAATCAAATTAACATTCAAATTTATTTTTCTAAAGCATTTTTAATACATTCGTTCGCTGTTCGCTAAAGCTGCGTAGGCCTATATTCATTCATGAAAAAAAGTTCACGCATGCTCAGCACAGAATGAACTCTATAAAAGCCAATTATAACTCTATGTCTACCTCAAGATCTACTTTATACTTTATACACATGAACATACAAAATTTAGACTATTCATCTCAAATTTTAATCAAACATATGTAGGCCTACAAGCAAATGTTTTAATTTGAAAAAAAAAAATGGATTTAAGCCTATTAGCTATTTTGATTTAATAGATTCATTCACACTATTTTTACATTGACACATTCGCTTTACTTATTACATTATTATTTCGTTTAATTGTTTACAAAACACTCTCAGTGACTATATCGAAAGTAATGCGCAAATAAAGACCCGCGGGTCGCGGGTAACATATGTCTAGTCTATATTATAAAGTAGAATGTGTGGTGTATGTATGTATGGATGGATGGATGTTACTTATAGACATCAAAACCGCTTGACCAATCTTGATAAAACTAGGCAGGAATGTTCCTTGGGTACCAACTTAGACCATAGTGTATGTATTGTAGCCCTAAAACAAACTTTAGACCATCAAAAAAAATAAAGTTGTCCGACTCTATTTCTGCTATAGTATTTTATGGATCTAGGCCATGTCTACAATGTTGACATGAGAAAAGATAGAAAGGATTTAGACCTAGATCTAATTTTAAGAAATACACTTTGCGCATAGTTTTTTACTTTAACACATGAAAATACAAAAGAAGTCCATTGATTTCATTGTAAAATAAAATTAACCTTCAAATTTGTGTTTCAAAACCATTTTTTTACATAAATTAGTTCCTTATATCTGTGACTATAGATTTCCTGACGAACATTCTTTCATTAGACAATACCGTAATGAATCGCATACTAAAAATTAATTCGTTTAATTGTTTACTTTATAATCCCATCCCTAGATCTAAAACTCTAATTCAACTCTAAGATGATAAAACTTCTCTTTGCACTAATAGTTTTCTACTTCAACACATAAACATACTGATTATATTCAATTCATTTCATATTTTGATCTAATAAACATTCAAATTTGGTTTTCTAAAGCATTTTTAAGAGACTACATTCGTTTACGAAAGCTGCGAAGCCGAGTTGAGATAGGCCTAGATCTATATTCATTCATGAATCGCATACTAAAAATAATTTCGTTTAAATGTTCACTTTAATTTAACATTCATTCGCATTCATTTAACAAAGCTATCGCTCTTTTCGTTTTTAATAGATATATATATGTATCGGCTTCGGGTAAACCCATTTTCGCAAAAATAATTTTATTTTCGTAGCGAAAGAGAAAAAACTTAAAAGGATCATTAGCTACGTTTAACATACACCTAAATCCAATCCACTAGATTAGTAAACACAAACTTAGACCCGCAGGCCGCGGGTAATGTCAGGCTAGTATACTAAAAAGTAGAATGTGAGGTGTATGTATGTTACTTATAGACATCAAAACCGCTTGACCAATCTTGATAAAACTTGGCAGGAATGTTTCTTGGGTACCAACTTAGACCTTAGTGTATGTATCGTAGCCCTAAAACAAACTTAAGACCCTAAAAAAAAATAAAGTTGTCCGACTCTATTACAGCTATAGTATCGTTACGTATTTCTGAATCTTCTGGCTAGATGTATTAGTTGGCACACAAATAGAAACACAGCAAAGAACTTGACGACTAAACTTTCAGTTTCATATAACTTTAATGTCTATTAACTCTAACAATTCGTTACTGTAACATGTAGCGTAGAAGACTGTACAATATCTGTCAGTTTACAGTTAGCTATACTTCGTTGCAATTCATCTCTTCACTTCGTTGCAATTCATCTCTTCTCAACTTGCATCGAGCCGTATTCCACAAAACAGACCAACGACACACTTCCCAGTGTCGCTCCAGGTCTCCCTAAGCTGAACCAAATCGTATTCAAGTCTACCGAATCAGAGCCGCACACGTCTTACATCGACTGTATTGACTGTAACGGCTCAAGTCCACTGTAGTTCGCTGTATAGACTTTAACGACAGTAGTCCACTCCAGTTAACTCTACCCTAGTTAACTTGCATCGAGTCGTACACATTTCTCTTCCACAGAGCCGCACACGTCTTACATCGACTGTATCGACTGTAACGCTCACTCACGACTCCATATGACTGACTTTCACATTAACTCTCTGGCTTATATAGAATCCCTAATCGATCCTCCAAAGTTGCACAAACACTGCCAGTAACCTCTGGAATAACACGTGAGGAAACGTCACATCCTGTCTTTGTTTTTACATGTAGATTCCAGAGAACACCTGTTGCAGTGTCATCAAGCCGGGGTCACACGTACTGACCTCTATCTGTCACTGTTCATTAGTAACTACCCCCTTCTTAGATCTGTTTGTCCCCTGGAACAACACGTGAGGACACGTCACATCCTGTCTTTGTTTATACGCGTAGATTCCAGAGAACACTGGCTGCTGTGTCATCTCGCTGGGGTCACACGTTCACCTCTACTTGTCACTGTTCATTTGTAACACTATTTTATGGATCTAGGCCATGTCTACAATGTTGACATGAGAAAAGATCGAAAGGATTTTGACCTAGATCTAATTTTAAGAAATACACTTTGCGCAGATAGTTTTTTACTTTTACACATGAAAATACAAAAGAAGATCCATTGATTTCATTATATAATAAAATTAACCTTCAATTTTGTGTTTCAATAGCATTTTTTGCATTAATTAGTTCGTTATATCTGTGACTAAAGATATCCTGGCGAACATTCTTTCATTAGACAATACCGCAATGAATCGCGTACTAAAAATTAATTCGTTTAATTGTTTACTTTATAATCCCATCCCTAGATCTAAAACTCTAATTCAACACTAAGATGATAAAACTTCTCTTCGCACAGATAGTTTTATACTTTAACACATGAACATACTAATTATAGTCCATTCATTTCATATTTTGATCAAACAAACATTCAAATTTGGTTTTCTAAAGCATTTTTAAGAGACTACATTCGTTTACTAAAGCTGCGAAGCCGAGTTGAGATAGGCCTAGATCAGTGGTCTTCAACGGGGGCGATATCGCCCCCTAGAGGGCGTTTTCGAGATTTTGGGGGCGCTGAGAGCCAAAGGGGCGGTAGGGGGGCGCTGGGCACAAAATGGGGCGGTAAGGGGGCGCTGATTATAAATGGGGAAAGAAGAAACTAAAGGTGCTCTGAGACAAAACAAAATAAAAAATTCTTCAACATTAAAGCTTGGTAACTAAATATAGACAAATTATAGTTAACTTGCTTCTAATTTAAGAACAGAAACAGCGTTAGAAATTGAGTTCGGGAATCCTATTTTCTATTTTTAGATTCTTACTCTTTTGCTGTGATTGGGGAGTATTTATTGTCCTTGGATCTCGCGCTTATAAACGTTTAAGATTTGATAAACAAAGTAGGTAATACGCCTTTTAAATTATAGTTTATTTTATCTACATATGTTAATATGTAGATATGTAAATGTTATATTGCAAAAAACATTAAAGGTAACATTTAATAGAATATTTTAACTTTTTAAAAACAAAAAAAAACATTTATAAAATGTTGTTACGCAAACTCACTGATTTGTCATGTAATATTTCCTTGAGATTTAGTGAATTGCCACTAGAAAAAAAGTACTACTTTGATGGCATTTTCAGATGAGGTTATGAAACCAAGTTGTCTTCACGAACATAGCCAAAAATAATTTAAGAATATTCATAAACAATTATAAAAATCTACAATTAAAACAATATTAAAAACAAAAACGGCAAAGCAGGATATGTTTTAATGGCTTCTTAGAAAAATGCATAGCTTTTTAAATATTCTTATGATATTGTTGAAAAATTGATTAAAACTATTTTTTTTGGGACGCTACAATGACTTTATAGGTAATATAAAATAAAGAACAGATCTATTCACTATTCACATAGTGAGTTCTGATACACAAGAAAAGTTTAAACCGCAATTTCATTTCTATTTGAATCTAATTATAAAACTGTAAATAAAATACAAACCCATGCTAAAATAAGCGCATCTTTCAACAGTTTTGTGAAACAAATGATGAAAAAGGTGTTAGACTCTTATATATATATATATATATATATATATATATATATATATATATATATATATATATATATATATATTTATTTATTTATTTATATATATATATATATATTGTTACGAATCTCACTATCCAGGCTCTCTGCAAACTGCACCTTGCACCACCAACTGAAAGAACTTGACAACTCAGGGCTCCAAATAACGTAATAGTTTAATGTCAATAAATAACAGCCAATACTGTACAATTGGCAGCACGTAACACAAGACTGTACAAATATCTCTCAAGTTAATAGCCGTGCCGCCGTATCAACTCTTGCACTGGTCTCTGTCTCGTCTCGGACTTGTACTGAGCCGTAGTAACGAACTGTAGATCGGAAAGTTGTAACTGACTCGTCTCTGATACCTTCGCTCTTTATATAGGGTCCCTGCTGGCCTTCTAGAACTGGGCAGAACGTCGCTCGACCATTCTGGGACGCTCCTGAGCTCTGTTCACGACGCCGATCCTACTCGAACCTTCATGTTGTTAACTCGTCTCGGTTGACCGTCGTAGCTCGTCACGGTTGACCGCTCGTCAACCGTTGGCCTGGGGCGATTTGCGTCGGCTGACTACACACACACCACAACCCCCTTCTGTGCCACCACCAGGTTTATAACACTGCCCCCTCCTTAGATCTGTCCGTCCCGGGCAGATCCAGCTTCACCATAGTACCTGTTGAGTCTGTCGATGTGGACAACCTTCAGTTTGGACCTTGGGCTCTTCTGTATTCGATACACAACATCGTTGATTCTTTTTACCACACGGTAGGGTCCCTCCCAGTCTTTTTGAAGCTTTGGGGACTTGCCTTTTCGTCTTTGTGGGTTGTACAGCCACATCAGATCGTTCTCGTGAAACCCAGCGGCATTGGCCCGTTTGTCGTACCTTGTCCTCATCTGGTCACTGTTGATCTTGATGTTTCTGCGGGCTAGAGCGTGAGTTTTCTCCATCCGTTTTCGGAGATTTGCGACATAGTCTGTTTAGGAGGCTGGCACATCTCCCGGGATCCCGAATAGCAAGTCACATGGTAGTTGCAGCTCTCGGCCGAACAACATCTTTGATGGAGTGTAACCGGTGGTGTTGTGAATCGATCCTCTATATGCCATAATGAACATTGGTATATAAGTGTCCCAGTCCTCTTGACGTTCATCGACGACTTTTGACAGATGTTGTTCCAGTGTTCGGTTAAAACGTTCCACCATTCCATCTGACTGGGGGTGAAGAGGGGTTGTGCGTGTCTTTTCGATGCCGAGTACCTGGCACATCTCTTGAAAGATCTTGGATTCGAAGTTTCGGCCTTGGTCGGAGTGTAACTCCCTGGGAGCACCAAATCGGCTAATCCAATTCTCCACAAGTGTTTCCGCTATGGTGGTGGCTTCTTGGTTTGGTATCGCATACGCTTCAGGCCACTTAGTAAAATAGTCTATCACTACTAGAACGTACTTGTTTCCTCTCTGGGACTCAGGGAATGGTCCGGCTACATCGATCGCTATTCGTTCAAAGGGATTACCGACGTTGTATTGCTGCATACGTCCCCTCGTTCTCCTGTGCGGGCCCTTTGCTGCTGAACATGCGTCGCATCTTCGGCACCATTCTTCTACATCATCCCGGTAGCCGAACCAGTAAAACCGCTGGCGTATTTTTTCAAAGGTCTTGTTGACACCTAAATGTGACCCACTGGGATTATTATGGATTTCTTGCAGCACCTCAGCAACTCTCACTTTAGGCAACAACAGCTGTAAGCGATTGCATGTCCCATCTGCCGTTTCCCAGACCCTCTTTAGAACTCCATTGTCGATTGTCAGTGAGTCCCATTGCGCCCGATATGCCTTAATAGCAGCTCCTTTATCAGAAAGGTGATGCCATTCTGGTCTTTGTCCGTCTTCCTTCATAAGCAGAATGGGAGCCAGGTCTTCATCTTTTAACTGATCTTCTCGGATTCTTTCGTCGGACCATGACCCGGAAGCTTGTACCCCAAGACGTTGGCAATCAATGATAACTTCCTTTTCTTCAACTTTGCTGCAGTGTTTACATTCCATTCTGCTAGGTCGTCGAGATCGCGCATCAGCATTCTGGTGAGTTTGTCCTTTTCGGTGCTGTGTCTCGAAGTCATAGGTATGCAAACGTTCAATCCACCTGGCGACTTGTCCTTCCGGGCTTTTAAATGATAACAACCATTGTAGAGCAGCGTGATCTGTCCTAAGGATAAACTTTTGCCCATATAAGTATTTGTGAAAATGTTGTATAGCATCCACAACTGCCAGTAGCTCACGGCTGGTGACACAGTAGTTTCTCTCAGCTTTGGACAAGCTCCGACTAAAGTAAGCTATAACCCTCTCAGTTCCATCTACCTTTTGGGATAAGACAGCGCTTATTCCAGTATTGCTCGCATCGGTGTGAAGTATGAACGTCTCGCCTGGTATTGGGTAGGCCAGAATGGGTGATGAAACAAGAGCCTTTTTAAGTCGCTCAAAGGCTTCATGACATTCCGTTGTCCAAATGGCCGCTTCGGTTCTGTTAATTGATGAAGGGCGCTACAGAGGCTAGAGAAGTTTGGTACGAAACGTCTGTAATACGTGCAGAGTCCAAGAAAGCTTCTTAACTCCTGGATATTAGCGGGGATCGGCCATCCATTTACGGCTTCAACTTTATCCGGGTCTGTGCTGACTCCTTCCTTCGACACGATGTGCCCAAGTTTCTTGACGCTCCTTCTGAACAAGGAGCACTTCTTTGGATTCAATTTCATTCCAGCGTTTCTAATTCGTTCAAACACTTCCTTCAGGTTTGCAATATGTTCCTCGAAGGTTCTGCCTATGACGATAATGTCATCTAAGTAAACAAGACACGTGGTCCAATTAAGTCCTCTAAGCACATGCTCCATTAGTCTTTCAAAGATGGCTGGGGCGTTGCAGAGGCCAAAAGGCATCACGGTAAATTGCCAGAGACCATTACCAGCAGAGAATGCCGTTTTATCTCTGTCCTCTGGGTGTAGTCCCACTTGCCAGTAACCGCTCTTCAGGTCAAAGGTGGAAAAGATCTGTGACCCAGCAAGTGTGTCCTATGTGTCGTCAATCCTAGGAAGCGGATAGCTGTCCTTGTGTGTGGCGTCATTTAATAATCTATAGTCGACACAAAATCGCGTGGATCCATCTTTCTTCTTTACCAAGACGATGGGTGAACACCACGGACTGTTGGATGGTTCAATAACCCCCTGCTGCCTCATTTGTTCTATCATGCCCATAGATTCTTGGTGTTTTGCTAGCGGCAGGCGACTTGGTTGCTGTCGGATGGGCCTAGTGTTTCCTGTGTCTATTCGATGCTGGAACAGGTTTGTTCGCCCAAAGTCCATTTCATTAGATGGCAATATGTCAGAAAACTCTCTGAGGAATCGTTCTGCTTTGGTGTACTGTTCTTTTGACAAGATCGTTTTGACTTCTGCCAGAAGTTTAGTAACCTGTGGTTCACTGGGCTTGAGTATTCCGTTGGGATTTTCACTGCTGCAGTTTCGTATCATCTCTAGAGCATGGCAACCAGCGATGATGCTTCCTTCCCGTAAATGTTTCTCTACTGTACCGAGGTTCATAATTCTTACTGGTACCTTTTGGTCTTTCCCAATCGTGACTAGTGTCTTTCCTACTGCTATCCCATTTTGGTTGGTGTCCAAGCTTTCTACCAGCGCTGTTCTTGTCGTGGGATAGTCGTCATCAATTTTCCCCCAAATGATCATTTCCGACTTAGCAGGCAAGGTTGTATTATCTACCAACTTAACCCTTCTGACTCGGCCATCTTCTTCATTCTCGCCGCCAAGCAAGGGTACTTCCAGGTCCCCACATTGTAAAGTGCCTCCGCCGATATTCAAGGAAAAGCCATATTTCAGCATGAAGTCGAGCCCTATTATGCAGTCATCTGTGACGTCAGCAATCAGGAATTCGTGTTTGAATGACTGATTCCCGATCACGACTGCAATGTCGATCAGGCCTTTTATGGGCATCAGTTCTCCACTGGCTGTTTTCAACGAGCAGGCCCTAACTGGCGTTTTCTTGCTATTGTCCACTTTATCCGTTCGGATGACTGATCGTGAGGCACCAGTATCTAGGAGGAAGTGATAGTTTTGACATCTGATTTTCCCGATGACTTTTAGACTCTTACTCTGCCCTAGCACGGCGACCGGGATGATGGTTGCAGGGGCTCTCATTCTCTGTGTCGCCGGGTTCCGCCCCTTGAAGCCGGCGCGTGCTAGTTTCCCTGGTAGCCCCGGGAACTTGGTCGTGCATACCTTTCTGGTCTGTGATGGGTTCCGGTTTCTGGAAATCTCCTAGTGCAGCTTCTTTGTATATGACCGAGTTCACCACAATCCCAGCATCGTAAAGGAGCCCTAGGTTGATTTTCTGGTATCTGGTTTGTTCGTCGTTCATCTAGTGCCTCCGTCACCCTTCTCACAAGTTGTGCGAATTCTTCCTCTTTGACTTCTAGCCTTCGGCCTTGATGAGTGCTCCCTGATGCGTCTTTGGCGGCTTCATATGAGAGAGCGTATACGAGGGCTTCACTGGCCTTACGTCTACCACTAACTCTGGTGGCTTTCTTCAACTCGGGGTCTCGAAGGGCATCAATGAAAGCGTCTGTAATAATAACTTCCAGAAAATCTTGTGCGGCGGTTGGGTAGGCAAGATGTGCGAGGCGTTCGATGTCTGTCTCTAGCTCCTGTAGTGTTTCATCGGGGCACTGTTGTCGGGTCTTCAGTTGCACTCGATGAACTTCTTGCAGATGTTCATCCCCGTATCGGAGTTCCATAGCCTGTACAAGAGCGGCGAAGTCTTGCTAGTTCGGTAAGGACTGGAGCAATTCGGTGGCTTTTCCTCTTAGAGATAACACAAGGGCGATGGCTTTCTCTTCCTCGCTGTTCCATATGTTAACTTTAGCCGCTGCATCAAATTGCTTCTTGTACACTGACCAGGACACGGAACCATCAAATACGGGGGGCTTCATTTTTCCGGTGCTTTCAGGCACAAATGACATCATACTCGCTTCCGGTGCATTAGTGTGCTTACAGTGAACTTGCGTTTTTATTTCTTCGATTGCCTTCTCCACTTTGTCGACCCTCTGATTCATCTGTTCGTCAATGGTGGTGATTCTCTCCTCCACAGCATGTAAGCGTTGGTTCATAGCCAATAACTTGGTTTTGATTCCCGAGGCCATTACATCTATCTTGGCATCTACCTTGGTGTCCATGGCATCTATCTTGGAATTGGTGTTTCCTAGCATGGTGTCCAAGAGCTCCTCTAAATCTGGTTCGACTTTAAAAAGATACGTGTCCGGATCTGCTTCATCCTCCACCAGGTCCTCCCGAAGGCGTGCTTGTAATGTTTCCTTGTTTCCACTTGTCTTCAGCCCTCGATCACGTAGCTCTCGCTTCAGTTCGTTCACAAGGAGTTGGTCGAGTGTTTTCATAGGAGCCATGAAAAAAAAAGGATCCCACTTCTGACACCAGTGTTACGAATCTCACTATCCAGGCTCTCTGCAAACTGCACCTTGCACCACCAACTGAAAGAACTTGACAACTCAGGGCTCCAAATAACGTAATAGTTTAATGTCAATAAATAACAGCCAATACTGTACAATTGGCAGCACGTAACACAAGACTGTACAAATATCTCTCAAGTTAATAGCCGTTCCGCCGTATCAACTCTTGCACTGGTCTCTGTCTCGTCTCGGACTTGTACTGAGCCGTAGTAACGAACTGTAGATTGGAAAGTTGTAACTGACTCGTCTCTGATACCTTCGCTCTTTATATAGGGTCCCTGCTGGCCTTCTAGAACCGGGCAGAACGTCGCTCGACCATTCTGGGACGCTCTTGAGCTCTGTTCACGACGCCGATCCTACTCGAACCTTCATGTTGTTAACTCGTCTCGGTTGACCGTCGTAGCTCGTCACGGTTGACCGCTCGTCAACCGTTGGCCTGGGGCGATTTGCGTCGGCTGACTACACACACACCACAACCCCCATCTGTTCCACCACCAGGTTTAATAATAATAATAATATAAATAATAATCTTTATTATCCGTAAGGAAATTTGTCTTACAATTTGTGCATTATCAAACAAAAAACATTATAACTATAAGAAACCAAAGTGTACATTCACACCAGACTCACTCATAATTTACATGTGACAAAGTTTGTACCAGATTGTTCTTATTTAATGATTTGATTGCCAGGTTTATAACAATATATATATATATATATATATCATGGGCGTAGCCGGGGGGGGGGGTTCAACCCCCCCCCCCGAAATGAAATCCCCCCCCCTGCGGGGGGGGGGGAGGGGAACGGAATTTAGTGGCTGATTTTTTGCTTTGATTTTGTTTATTTTAGGTGAGATTTTAATACTAAACTATCACTTGCCCTAGCGCAGCAAAGGAGGTTTTGAGTTTAAAACCCCTACCATGAGGGTTTTGAGCTTAAAACCCCCTACCAGGGGGGCTTAAGTTTAAAAACCCCCCAACAAGGGGTTTTTGCAGTTAAATTCCCTTTTTCTATAACACAAAGCAAAAAAAAATGCAAACGACAATCCCCCAAATTTCACGAGCACTGTTAAGGAAGATTTTGATTTTTAAAACCCCTCCAAAATTTACGATAAACCCCCTCTTCTATTTAAAAAAAGAAAATTACACACTTAAAATTCTATGAGCGTAGCCAATTGGGATTTGAGTTAACCCCCACCCCCTCTTCAGTAGGGTTTGAAGCTAAAAAATACCTCTTCATAACCCTCTATAAAAAAACGCAAATAACGCACTCAAAATGTTATGAGCGTAGCTAAATGGGTTTTGACTCAGTTTAAACCCCCCTTCAGCGGGGTTTGAAGGTAAAAAATAGCTCTTCAATATTAAAAACAAAGCAAATTATACACTCAATATGTTATGAGTTTATTCAAAGGAGTTTTGAATTTAAACTCCCCTCCAGTGAAGTTTGAAGCTAAAAAATACCTCTTCAATATAAAAAAAAAGAAAATTACAAACTCAGAAATCTATGAGCGTAGCCAAAAGGGTTTTGGGTTTAAACCTTCCGCAAGCGAAGTTGGAAGCTAAAAAATACATCTTCAATATAAAAAAGCAAATTACACACTAAAATTGACAATTGAGGGGTTCCTACACTTGGCTTTTTTAAAAGTTTAAAACCCCTCCAGATGGTTTTGAGTTTAGAATCCCCCTGCATAGCGTTTTGTGGTGGAAAACCTCTATTTTCAATATTATTCTACAGCAAACTACAGTTACTAAATTCTATGACCGTAGCTAAATGGGGTTTTAATATTTAAAATAAACATAACTCCATAGATTTTTTAGTTTAAAACCCCCCAACATATGATTTTGACGATAAAACTTCACTTTTCGATATAAAATCTAAAGCAAACTACAGTCACTTAATTCCAAGAGCGTATTCAAGAGAGGTTACACATTTCTACCAGTGGCGGGGCTCAATTAATAAAGTGCAGTGAATAGTCATGTGCCGAAATTGAAAAACACTAAATGTGGCTCAACAAAGATGGCTAAGACAGATTTTAGGAGTCAGTTATAGAGATCGGGGGTAAATCAAGGAAATCCTATGCCGAACTTGGAGTCGACCCCTTAGTAAGATTGTGACAGAGCGTCGCATGAGGTTTGCGGGACATGTTCTTCGACAAAATGAATTAGGCATAAGAAGAGTTGCGATGACATCCTAGTACAATTAGGCGCCACACATTCATGGAGGTCCTCAGAGCAGGTGTGACGAGGCCTTAGACATTACCAGTGACAGATTTTTGTGGAAACAGCTTGACGGCGAATGCGCCGAAAGGCGCGGGATGGTCTAAGTCAGTAAGAATAGCACACTAGGTTTTTGAAATAAACTTTTAATAGCAGGAAAATGCACTGTAGATACCTCAGAATATGCATTTTGTTGACTTTCAATATCAGAAATAGTGCTTGGCGGCGGGGCGAAGCTGGGGGAGCTCCTAGCCCTCCCCCAGACCCCCTAGATGGCAATAGCGGGGAGTCTACAATTTTCCCACTAACTCCAGGAAGAACCTATTATAGGGCACAATAAGCGTCTTCCTAAAGAATGATGGGTCAGAATGTAATAAAGATTATACACACACACACACACATAAATACATTTTTTTTCGCGTTGAGGGGGGGGGAGATTTTTTTTCTCCCCCCCCCCCAAAAAAAAAAATCTCCCCCCAACCCCCCCCCCCCCCGAAAAAAATCCTGGCTACGCCCATGATATATATATATATATTGTTACGAATCTCACTATCCAGGCTCTCTGCAAACTGCACCAAACGACACCACCAACTGAAAGAACTTGACAACTAAGGGCTCCAAATAACGTCAATAAATAACAGCCAATACTGTACAATTGGCAGCACGTAACACAAGACTGTACAAATATCTCTCCGCTAATAGCCGTACCGCCGTATCAACTCTTGCACTGGTCTCTCTGTCTCTTCTCGGACTTGTACTGAGCCGTCGTAACAAACCGTAGATCGAGAAGTTGTGTCTCCTCGTCTCTGATACCTTCGCTCTTTATATAGGGTCCCTACTGGCCTTCTAGAACCGGACGGAACATCGCTCGACGTTTCTAGCTTCGTCACATGACTACATCCCTCGTGACGCTCCTGAGCTCTGTTCACGACGGCGATCCTTCCTGAACCGACTCAGCTGACCGTCGTAATTCGTCACGGTTGACCGCTCGTCTAGCGCTGGCCTGGGGCGATTTGTGTGCCGGCTGTCTACACACACACCACTACCCCTCTCTGTGGCGGAGCATTGATTAAATTGTAGTCTGGTCTATGGCCTGTAGTCCAGCCACGTGATTGAGATTGTCCATTTACCCCTGAAGAGGTGTGGCTTGAAGTCCAGCCCCTAATTAAGATTAGCTACTAAGTAAAATAACTCATAAAGTTGTTGACATCTGGCTTAATTTGGTCAATTGTCTATCTATGACCTCAAATGTTATACACTAAAAAAAAAAAAGAAGGTGGGGGTTGTTAATCTCTTCCGGAGATATACCCGACAGATGTCTGGTCAGCGTGACATAGTTTAGGAATATTACATGTTAACTAGCCCACTCAAAGGTCAAGACAAAAATTTAAAGTGTGCCAGCCATCACTGCTATGTATGTAATGCGATTTATAATGTAAAGTTTTATTTCTATTTCTATTAACACACCTTGTCTTTGTGCTAAAAGATGTTTGGTGCATAGTCATAGTTTTAAAAGCACATTCTTTTATTTGAAACATAAACGTTTATGTATTTCAGAACTGACATTATTAAATCATGTCCACTTTATGAATATTTGCATGTTTTTATTGACATAGAGATTTAGTTTGACGACATTCGACGGTTCCCTTCATAAAGTATTAAACTTCTTGTTCGACATCGTTTATCAGCATCGATTACTCTTATATTGTTGGCTTAACGTCTGCGTTGTTTTGGTATTTTAGTGTTACCTCCGTTTGACTTACCTGGAAAAGACTTAGCGCGGAGGCGCCTAACAATATTATTAGAAATATAGGTAATACGGTGTAGTTTTTACTAGCCGGCAGTAGCCGGTCAACTATTGGGCAGTGATATTCGTCCGAAGCCGAATATCGCCGAATAGTGCAAAATTGACAAATATTCGGCCGAAGCCAGAGCGACTATCCGGTGCACCCCTAATATATATATATATATATATATATATATATATATATATATATATATATATATATATATATATATATATATATATATATATATATATATATATATGTCACGGCCTGGTTCTTGTTGGAGGCTTGATGACGCGAATGTCTCTGTGTGTTGTAGATACCTCTTCTGGTACTACTATAACGTTCTCTGACTTGTTAACTAAATACTTTCTCACACGCACTAGATTTGCAGGTGCGTGAGAACAGTAACACTGAACTCTCCGACCACAACATTTAGAATTATTAATA
The DNA here is from genome assembly GCF_947242115.1 of Biomphalaria glabrata. NCBI lineage: Eukaryota > Metazoa > Mollusca > Gastropoda > Planorbidae > Biomphalaria > Biomphalaria glabrata. Next base: position 24,407,227 of record NC_074712.1, read on the forward strand.
AACGCTCTTGTAGCAGACATGAATTTTATTCACACAATAATAGATCACAAAAGATATTGGCGACTTCAGCCATCACACATTAAACATATCCAAGGAAATAAGTTTTGAACTCAAATCAATTATAATAACTTCAATACTTCAATACTAATACATAACTCTGCTGTCAAAAATATCCATAGCACTCCTCTCTCTACGGGAGTCTAATAGCTACTGAGGTGTCCACCTCGTGGTCAGTCCCCGACCAGGAGAAAAATCTCGTGCAGTTAGCACGGAATAGTTCAGTGACTACTAGTCACCAAATATTACAGGGGTTCTAAAACTGATACATGACAATATATATATATATATATATATATATATAGTTAGTTAGTTAGTTAGTTAGTTCTACAGGTAGATATATTGAATTGTATAGACATAAGCACAGATCTAGGTCTGTATAATAGCATATAGATCTAATATGGTTTTAGACATAGATCTAGATTTATAAAATATACTTCTACTTCTAGTTTAGGCATACTAAGTCTAATAGTTACTACTAAGATAGTCAGATAGGTAGTTTTATACTAGATCTAAAATTTTAGACTTAGAATACTAATCAATAAACAATTGTAATATAGCTTTCACTTTAGCCTTAGGCATTGTAAACTTTAAACTAGATTTAGACTAGACCTTTAAAAACTAAAACCGAACAACAGTCATTATGCAATTGCTCTGGCTATTTATTTTGATAATTACTAAACACACACTAATTTAACACAGATCTAGATCAGTCAACACTAAACTTAAAAAGGAAACAGTCATTACCAATCATCACACTTTAGATCAATGCAACTTCAAAAATAATCTAACATACACATCCATAACATTAAAGAAGATTACCCATCACAAATGGAAGTTTTCAATTAAAAACAGACAAAATAAATTTATATCAGTCTTAATATAAAAAGCAGGAGATGTAGAATCAAACCCAGGACCTAGATCTAAAGATAGGTACATCTATTTAAAAAAACGTATGCACCATGAAACAGAAAGCCATTCAATGTGACACCTGCGATGAATGGTACCAAGCATCATGTCTCCATGTGAATACACCTGTGTATTATGCATTAGGCAACAAAGACTCATCGTGGCACTGTGTACCATGTGGGTTACCTCAGTTTACATCAGGACTGTTTGACTCCCTTGATGCAGACACTTCTAACACTTCTAACCCATACAACATACTAAACACAGACCACTAGCCAGATCCACTCCAGTTAAATCTGCTAAAATAAAACACCTCCATAAACCTACTGAAAAGTAATACCAAAATACCTTAAAACCTTAGTATAAACTTTCAAAGCATTAGCAACAAAACAGCAGACTTAGAATTTTATTAAAACGTGAGAAACCAGACAATTGCAGGAACAGAAACTTGGCTACATCCTGAAATTTATAATGCAGAAATTTCCAATACTGATTATAAAATTTTTAGAAAAAATAGGGCAGATAATCATGGAGGAGTTCTTTTAGCAATAAAAAAAACCACTCTTATAGCAGCAGAAATTACCTTACCTAACTCAAAAATATAGAATCAACATTTTGTAAAATCAATACCACCTCAACATTCCTAATAATACAGACCGCCAAATTCTAGTTTAGAGTACATGCAAAAACTATGTAATCAGTTAACTACACTTAAAGAAAAAAATAAAATGAAGTTTTTTTGGATTATGGGTGATTTGAATCTGCCGTACATAAATTGGAAAACACTAACCATAGATAAATATCAAAACCTTAAGGACATAAATGAGCTTTTAATAGAAACTTACACACCCTACATTTTAATCAAATCATTAAAAAACCAACTAGATTAAACAACACATAAGATCTCTTCTTAACCAACAGACCTGGATTAGTAGTAGATTATATTATCTCTGGTCTATCAGACCATGATATTATAAAAATACACAGTTATATAAAAGCAGTAGCCAATACAAAACGAAAAAGAACTACACCAAGCTGCGTTGAACTTTCAACAAACATTCTTATCAGAAAAAGACATTAACCAACAAGTCGATAAACTATAGAATCTCATTAAAAATTATATTAAAAACATTATAGAAAATCATATACCAACTAATACACATCAAACAAAATAAATACATAAAATAATAAAATAATAGATTAAATAAGCTTTGTAAAAAGAAGGAAAACCTATATAGAAAATTTAAAGAAACTAAGTCAGAAAGAATTTATAAAAAGTTTATAAAAATTAAACACCTAACCCAAAAAGCAAGAAGACAGCTGCGGAGTGAATACATAAACAATGTAATATCTAAAGATAACAACAAAAACCTATGGTCATACACTAAGTCTAAGAAAATGGAAACAACTGGCAAATTTGATTTGATTTTTGATTTGTTGATTTGAGGCACATCGGCACAATTTAGGCCATGTCGTGCCTGCAGTCCCTCAAGGACCACTCTCTCTCTAAACAACAAGGGCCAGATTCTATACAGTCATATAATTAAAATCAAGGTCTATTCACAGTTAAAATAGTAAAGGTAGTAAAAATTTAAATATTTGGTAAAAATCTAATGTAAATAGTGCATGTTCACAAATTCAGAAATCAGATCTTCGTAGATAGCCCCACTTCCCGAATAAAGCCCAGTACCTTCCCAGGGTCGACATTATTAAATAGTGTTTTTAGATTAGTGGCTCTAAAATATTTCGCCCTGACATCCTGGTATCTGGGGCAATCAACGAGGATATGTTCCACGGTGAGGCGAGAGTCACAGTACTCGCAAAGTGGGGGCTCCTCTCTCTTCAGTACAAAAGAGTGCGTGATGTAGGTGTGGCCAATCCTAAGTCTGGACATGGTTGTGCTACCACGCCTTGTCAGACCCTTAGATGTGGGCCGCCACCTGACATCCGCCACAATCTGCCTGAGTTTACTGTGAGTCTCAGCCTCCCATCGGTTCTGCCACTCTCGATAGGTGGCAGAGGCAATACTTTGTCTCAGGTCCGAGTAGGGAATTTGGGTTCCTGACACCGCATGATTTAGGGCTCTCTTTGCTTCTCTGTCTGCGGCTTCGTTTCCCTCAATGCCAACATGGGAGGGGACCCAGATGAAGGTGACATCCCTACGGTCGGCTGTTATTTGGTCCAACAGCTTCAGGCTCTTATGTACCAATGGGATGTCAGTCTTCATCCGCCCCAAAGCTTGCAATGCAGATTTGGAGTCGGAGCAGATTATAAATTTACTCCTTTCTGATGCTTTTACGGCCATAAGTGCAAGCAATATTGCGTGCAATTCGGCCGTAAAGATGGAGCAGCCATCGGGGAGTCTACGGGAGATTGTTTTGTTCCGAAAGGAGCAGGCACACGCGACCTTTCCCTCCATTTTGGATCCGTCTGTGTAGATGGTGCCACAATCTCCGTAGCTCTCCTGCAGTTCCCTAAAGTGGACTTGTAGTATGCTTGGGTCTGTATTTTCTTTTTTGAAATTAAGGAGGGATAAAATTAATTTGGGTTTATTCATTAGCCAAGGAGGATTCTGAGGGGTTTCTATTTTAGAGATTTGGTCAATAGGTGGGGTTAAATTTTGGATGGGTTCTCTCATTCGAAGGCCCAACGGCTGTATGACGTTAGGCCTTCGATTGTATAATTCTACCTCTGTGGGGTTAAATATGGAGTCAAAAGCAGGGTTCGTGGGGTTGGATTTTAGCTTCACTATATACTGCATTGCAAGCTTTTTCATTCTTATATCCATGGGGAGTTCTCCAGCCTCCACATGGAGACTTGGGATAGGTGATGTACGAAACGCGCCGAGACAGAGACGCAGGGCAGCATTTTGTTATCTTATCTTATATAATACAGACGTTACTTCAAAAAAGAAGATGATTACGTCCTACGCGTCATGCATTTAGTCATGCATATTAACCAATGACTTAAATTCTGCCAAGTCACTGGTTTTCCTGGCTAGCTCAGGCAACCCATTCCATGCTCTAATAGCACTAGGGAAGAAGGAGTATTTGTACAAATTTGTCCTAGCATATGGGACAAGGAATGTGCCTTTATCTTTGTGTCTTTCAGAGTATTTTATTAAATTTTGTTTTTGTATTTGAAGATTATGGTTCAGTGTTTTATGTATGATTGCTACTTTACTTTTGAGCCTTCTGTCCTGAAGGCTTTCTAAATTTAGTGATTTTACTAAAGGTGTTACTCTAGTCAAATGTGAATATTCGTTTGTTATGAATCTCACTGCTCTATTTTGTGTCTGTTCCAGCTTCTTAATGTTTTCTTGAGTTGAGGGGTCCCAAACGGAGGATGCATATTCTATTATTGGCCTAACCAAGGTTAAGTAACATTTTAGTTTTATGTTCTTATTTGATTTATAGAAATTTCTTTTAATAAATCCTAATGCTTTGTTTGATTTTTTTGTAGTTTCATCAATATGTGGATTCCATGACAGTTTTTCATTTATTATAACACCTAGGTATTTTGCGTTTTTAGTCTGTGATACTGGTTTGCCATGAATAAGATAAGTGGAATTAATTTGTTTTAGTTTTTTTGTTACTCTTAACAACTGACATTTTTCTGGGTGAAAAGACATGCTCCAATTTGATTCCCATTTCTGTAATTCATCTAATTCTCTTTGTAAAATATCTGTGTCTTGTGTTGTTTTTATTGTTCTATATATTATGCAATCGTCTGCAAATAATCTGACTTTTGTTCCTGAACTAATGCAATTTGGTAAATCATTTATGTAAATTAAAAATAGTAGTGGACCCAAGACTGTACCTTGAGGTACACCTGAGTTTACTGTTATCGGTGTTGATTTAGAGCCATTTATTATTACAGTTTGTTCTCTCCCTATCAGAAAGTCTTTAATCCACTGATGCAGTGGACGATTAATGCCGAAATATTTTAATTTTTTAAGCAAACTATGGTGGTGAACTTTGTCAAAAGCCTTAGAAAAATCTAGTAAGATAGCATCTATTTGTTCACTATTATCTAAACCTTTTGAAAAATCATCAATTAGTCCTATTAGTTGTGTTTCACATGATCTATATTTCCTAAAGCCATGTTGGTATGGTATGGTGTGAGGACATTATGTTTGTCTAAGTGGTTTATGATGTTGCTACATATTATGTGTTCTAGGATTTTACATGTGATGCTGGTAAGTGATACTGGTCTGTAATTCCCTGGGTATTTGTATTGGTTCCAGTATTTTTAGGTACGACTTCCTTGCTGCTCCATATATTATGGATCCGTAGTCTAGCTTGGATCGAATTAGACTCCGATAGAGCAGCAGCAAGGTATCTCTGTCAGCTCCCCAGTCCGTATGGCTGAGTACTCTTAGTATGTTTAATGACTTTTGGCATTTCTTCTTAAGTTCCTTAATGTGGGGGAGAAAATTAAATTTGGAATCTAAGGTGAGGCCTAAAAATTTTGTAGTTTTCACGACAGGGATCTTCTTTTTGTGTATAAATAGTTCAGGGTCTGGGTGGAATCCCCTTAGATTACAAAAATGCATACTAACTGTTTTGGAGTCTGAGAATTTGAAACCATTATAGTTTGCCCAACCCTGAATTTTGTTTAAACATAACTGTAATTTCCTTTCTAAGGTGTTCATGTTTTTCCCATAAGTAAGAATAACAAAGTCATCAACATACAAAGAGCACTCTATGCCAGGGGACAGCGCATTTATGATGCTATTTATTTTAATGTTGAACAGGGTGACTGACAGAATGCTGCCCTGGGGTACACCCATTTCCTGGTCTTGAGTGTCAGAAGCGGAGTTGCCCACTCGAACCTGAAATTTTCGATCTTTCAGGAATTCCTCCACAAAACAGGGGAGGTGTCCCTTAAGCCCCATAAGCGCCAGGTCACGTAGAATGCCATGTTTCCAGGTTGTGTCATAGGCCTTTTCTATATCGAAGAATACAGCTACTAGATGTTCTCTTCTGAGTGGTCAGTTGTTGTCCGCCCCTGCCGGAATCCGCACTGGTAGTTTGAGATCACTTTATTCCTTTCCAGGTACCAGACCAGCCTACTGTTAATCATTCTTTCCATGGTTTTGCAGATGCAGCTTGTTAGTGCTATTGGTCGATAGTTAGCTGGGTCAGAGCCGTCTCTTCCCGGTTTAGGTATCGGTATAACTGTGGCTTTCCTCCAGCTGTTTGGGAAAGCGCCTGTTTGCCACACACAGCTATAGACCCCTAGCAGGACTGCCAATGAGGGTTCGGGAAGGTGCTTGAGGAACTGGTAATGGATTTCGTCTTCTCCAGGCGCTGTGTCATGTGACTTGTCCAGCGATTCCCTCAGTTCCTCAAGCGAGAATGGTTTGTTGTAGTCTTCATTGTTCTCTGACCTGAAATTAGGGGTGCACCGGATAGTCCCTCCGGCTCCGGCTTCTGCCGAATATCCGGCATTTTTTACTATCCGGTGCTATTCGGCTCCGGTCGGATATCACTACCGGATAGTAAACCGGATAGTAAAAAATACACCTATTTAATATGCATAAAGTGGACCTCGTTCCATTACTGTCTGTTATAGAATGTATTAATGCTTTTATGAAAACAAAATAATGTGCTTAAAAATAGAGCCATTATGAATATGCACCAAACATCGTTTATTATAAAGACAAGGCGTGTTAATAACTTAATATAAATAGAAATGAAACTTTACATCATAAGTGCGCTTTACATACAGAGCAGCAATGGCTGGCACTTTTTCAATTTGTCTTGACCTTTGAGTAAGTTAGTTAACATGTTAAAATGCTACATTCCTTGACTACGTCATGCTGACCAGACGTCTATCTAGCTGTGTGGGTATATCTCCAGAGGTAGAGATGAACAACTCCCACCCCCTTTTATTTGTTTAGTCCATCACATTGACTTTATTTATAGGCAGGTAACCACAAGTTAAATACGATGGACGTAGGTTTAATGTCAGCGTATTGACACTCTCTAGTAGTCACACCTTTCGAGGGAACTGAGTTTGTTTACTTAGTAGTTAATCTTTATTGGGGGGGGGGCTGGACTACAAGAGCCACACCTCTAAGGTGACCAGGTATATTTCTAGATGAACATCTCCCTCCCCCTTTTATTTGTTTAGCCCATCACACTGAGTTCATTGATTGACAGGTGACCCCAAGTCAGATACGATGGACGTAAGCACTCTCTAGAGGTCACACGAGGGAACTAGGTTTGTTATTGGGGGGGGTGGACTAGACTTTACATTATAAAGTCGTATTACATACGTAGCAGCGATGTCTGGCACACTTTAAAAGCTTGTCTTGAACTTTTAGTGGTCTAGTAACCATGTAATATTTCTAAACTATGTCAAGCTGATTGTCTAGATGTGCGGGTATATCTCCAGAGGTAGAGATGATCAACCCCCACCTCCTTTTGTTTTAGTCCATAACATTGAGTTCACAGATAAGCAGCTGACCACATTAAGCCAGATGTCAACGTGTTGACACTTTCTAGAGGTCACATCTTATGAGGGAACTGAGTTTGTTTACTTGGAGAAGAATTTTTATTAGGGGCGGGACTACAAGCCAAATCTCCATAAGGTTACTCTGGTATGAGTGTGTTTATTATGAGATAGGTTGTCAATCAAGGGTCTGGACCACTACCCACACCTTTTATACTATTGGCAGGGACAATAAGTTTGTTTACTTAAAGTCTCAATTAGGAGGCTGGACTACAAGCCAAACAGACACTGACCAGGGGTATCTTTAAAGGGAGGGCTCAAGAGACTCAACACGCTCAACTTCTTATTTGTTTAATCCATGACAATGTATTGATAGACATTGACCATTCTTAAGCCAGAATGGATTAACGCAGATTGTTGAGAAACATTGACACTGTCTAGAGGTGACTAGATGATGAGACTAAGTTTGTTTACTTGGAGAGAAATGTCATTTAGGGCGCTGAACACACGTTCGTTGCACAATAAAATAAAACAAATGTGTGCGTGTATGTATTTTCCCCCTTGTATTAAAACTTTTAGAAAGAAAAATAATTTCATTGTTTTAATCTATTGACTTAATATATAAAGGAAAACCTAACAGTACAATTTAACATCGCAGAAAATAAATTGATCTATAGCACCACAATTAGATCTAGTAAACAAAGAAAAAATATGCTGAAATGTTAAGAAACACTTGACCTCTGTAACTAAGGTACAGATATAATTTATCTATAGGCCTATGCTTGACTGACCATGCCAATGTGTTATCTTTTTTCGCCTGCACACTAAACACTATTGCGAATGCCCAAGAACAAAAACGCGTGATGGTCAACACCATCATCTATACACACTACACTAGGACTACATGTGTAGGCTCACTACGTCTATCTGACCAGATTGTTACTATCAGTTGAACACAGAGTCTATTTATGTTTTTTTTTGGTACGGAGGGTGTGAATGCGTTTTTTTTCTTCTATAGTTGATTTTCCTGATTTTCTTAGATCTATATAACAGTAGATCTAAACATAGATACCAATAATAGGCCTACAGACTACAATTAAATCTATGCTTCGCAACATTTAAGGCTCAGGCTATGAGTAGGTATAATAGATGTTCCTGTTGTTAATAAAATATCGTTTGCCGCAAATGGATTAATAAATATATGACCTACTACGCTTCAGATTCCAACTATTAACTAACAGCTATCAGTATTAAGCCCTTGAAACCAGAACCAGAAGCAGTCTTTGGACTTAAAATTACAAGTCTGATGACCAGTTGTTGGTCAGAAATGCTTGAACACATACATCCAACCACCATACAAGCCAGATGAGAGATTTACATTAGTAACTAGTTAAATATATACTAACATATTTTACATTGACCCTCCAACACACAGCCTTTATGGTTGGTGACCTCGTACATGCTACACAGATTAATTTTTGTTTATAAATACTGTTAAGCTTGAATAAATCAATCAGTAACAGAGTTTAAAACAATAAGGTATATAAAAGGAAAAAAAATAATACCAACAAATATAGGTATGTTATTTAACAGTTTCGTAAAATGCTCAGCAATACAAGCTATTTACAAGACACTTAGGTATTCGGCTCCGGCTCCGGCCCCGGCCGAATATCAAATTTTACTATCCGGTCATATCCGGCTCCGGCAGGATATCAAAAAGTACTATCCGGTGCACCCCTACCTGAAATCAATGGGGTGTCTTTCCTCCCTGGTTTTGACTTTTTGGAACTCTGGCGTGTAGTGTGCAGTGGATGATTTTTCTGCTATTGAGGATGCAAGGCAGTCAGCTATTTCTCTGGGGGACGTGACAGTTCGTCCTTGGTTTTTCAAATGCCCTATTGCATTTGATTCTTTCCCTTTGATTCGCCTTACTGCCTTCCAAACCGCTCTAGCAGAAGTTTTGGCATCCAGACTGCCGACAAAACTTCTCCAGGAATTCCTTTTGGCTGACCGTATGGTTTGTCTAGCCTTTGCTCTAGCTATCCTGAATAGCTTTAGGTTTTCCTGGGAAGGATTCTTTATAAATGCAGCCAGTCGTTTTTTCCTATCACCAATAGCACTTTTGCAAGCTGTATTAAATCATGGTTTGCTAGGCCGTTTTGGATTTGCAGAGGTTAGGGGTACAACTTTCCTGGCTATACTTAGTAGCTTGCTAGCAAAGGTATCAGCTGGGTTCTGTTCATGGAGGATATTTTCTGTGATATCCTCAGAGCATCTTTTTTGGAATTGTTCCCAATCGGCCTTATTCAGTTTCCACCGCTGAGGTCGTCCCAATGAAGGGAGATTGTTAGTAATGATGATTGGGAAGTGATCACTTCCCCGTAGATCATTGCTAACTGACCATTTAAAATCGTCCAGAAGTCCGGGGACGCATACGGTGAGGTCAATGCATGTGAATGATCCAGTTCCTGGGTGCAAGTAGGTCGGTGATGCATCATTAAGTATGCATAAATCATGTTGGAGGAAGATATCCTCCAGCATACGACCTCTTGTGTCGGTATTGTTGGATCCCCACATGGTGTTATGGGCATTGAAATCCCCAAGGATTAAATAAGGCCGGGGGAGTTGTTTCAATAGGTCCTCCATGTCTGTTCGGTTTAATGGAGCGCCTGGTGGTAGATACAGGCTGCAGCAAGTGATAACCTTGTGAAGGGTTATCCTAGCTGCTACGGCCTGTAGTGTGGTCTATAGTTCTACCCTCTCATGGGGGATGCTATCCTTCACAAGGATACAGACTCCACCTGATGCTCTCTCTGCATCCTCAACATTCTTGGTGTAAGCACGGTAGCTTCGGAAGCTGATGCAATCTTTTAGAAATGTTTCCTGTAAGCAGACAGCTACAGGAGTCTCAGAGTCCATCAGTAGCTGCATTTCCTCGTAATTGGCCTTGAGGCCTCTACAATTCCACTGTACAATTCTGGAATCCATGGCTTATTCTAGATGACCTACTTAGAGCTATTTGGCCTTGGGAGGCCCCCGGAGGGGTTTCCCTTTATTCCAGTGACCTTGGTATTTTTATTCTTGGGTTTGGATGGAGAGGAGGACAACCCCCTTTTGGGGGAAGTCTTTCTCTCTGGAGAGGGGAGATCCCTCTGGTTAGAGCTGAGGTTATTTCCTCCTCTCTCACCTCGGGCATCCTCTCCGCTTTGATTTCTCCCCTTAGGGAGTTGGTCAACCTCTAACTCGGTAGAGGTTGGGGTGTCTGGCTGGGTTCTCTGAGGAGAACCTGTGTCAGACATGATGTCTCCGGGTTCTCCCGGAGTATTGGTTTTGACATGCTGCTCAGTCTCCATGCTCTCATCAGCGAGCACAGAGAACCTGTTCTTTAGCATGACAACAGGGCTTTCTTGTTTCTTCAGAGGTGTGTTCTTTGGCGGTGTTTTCTTCTGAGTTGGGGGAGGAGGAGGGGGTGGTGGGGTCAATGTGTCCGTCTGTGTGGCTATGGATCTTCCTTTCTTAGCAACAGCCTGGGCGTAGGTCTTTGTCAAGCCGAATTGGCCCTTGGGTAGGGCCAGTACAGCCGATTTCGCCTGGCTAAAGGTACATCCGTTTCTTGCCTTGTACTCCTGCACGGCAACCTCCTGTTTCCACACAGGGCAGTCCTTGGAGTAGGCTGAGTGGCCAGCTTGACAGTTTGGGCATTTGAACTGGGCTGTGCAGCCCTTGTCCTCATGACCCTCTCCAGCACATCTGGCACACACAGTGTTCCTCTTGCAGACTGCCGCGCCGTGTCCATAACCCTGGCACTTGAAGCACCTCATGGGGTTAGGTATGTAGGGCCTCACTGGAACTCGTAGGTATCCTGCCTTCACATACTCTGGCGGTGTCCTAGTTCCGAATGTGAGGATAATAGTGGCGGTTTTGACCTCCTCACCCTCCCTGCGCCTGGTAATGCGCCGGGCATGGGTGACTCCTTCAATGCCCTCCACTATTTCCTTCTCGGAACATTCCAGTAGGTCCCTAGAGCTGATTACACCTCTGCTGGTGTTCAGACTCTTGTGTGGCATGACTTCCACTTGGAGATCACAGAGTCTTCTGCATCTTAAAAGCCCATCAGAGTGTGTCTTGCTGTCTACTTCTACAAGGAGTTCCATTGTTTTGTGTAGCTTAGACACACTCTTGGGCTCTCCCACTACTGACTTGAGTCCCTTATAGATAATAAAAGGGCTCAACTTGGTCAGGCTTTTTCCCTCCTCTGTGCATCTAACCACCAGAAATGATGGCCAGGTGGCACAGCTTTTTGGGACCTCCTCTTTTTTATCGTCAATTCGTCGTTTCTTGCCCAGACATAGGTCTGGGGCAAGTAGTTTTGTGTGTGTTTTTTTGTCCATATATATTTTGGTTAATTCGGCACCTGTGCTCCCCACCCGCCATCGAGTCCAACAAGGGGACGGGCCATTCGGATGTCCAGAATGAGCCCGCTAGGGCTACACAGGTGCTATACTCAGTCAGCTGCTACATCGGACATGTGTCCGATACAGCAGCTCCCTGATTGACCCTCCAGCCACCGCCCTCCAGCATAGGTCGACGACCTATGCTGGTAGCTCGGCATGACCAGCCGGTTGACCCAGAGCGGGCCATCTGGGTCTCAGGTCTAGGGGGACTTGGAGCCAAAGTATTGTGTTGTTGTGGTTTATCCTCAGATAGCCTCCACTCAAACACCAGGATCTCTTTATCCCCCCTTACCTGTCGCAGTCCACGGCAAACGGACTGGTCTAGGACGTAGTGAGAATTTAAAGTTAAGGAGACAGTGTGATGATCAATGGAGGCAGACTTAGGAAAAGAGGAGGCAGACACAATGATAGAAAAGAAGTAGGGCACTTCTGAGCTCCAAAAGTGCTAAGGAAAGAGGAGCGCAGTTTAACGTCATGTCTCGGGACGACAACTGGCAAAGCGCCATTAAAAGAAGATAACACATTATGATAATGAAACTAAAGCTAACATCCTAAATAAATACTTTGCATCAGCATTCTCAGCCCCAGGAGACAAAGACATATTACTTAATTTGAACCACGTAGACAACATAGGAGATATAGAAGTACACGAAAAAGGGAATCCAAAAACTACGAAGCAGGACGTTTTGGCGCCGCCGTTTTGGCTACGCCGTTTTGGCCACGCCGTTTTGGCGCGAAGGTCGTTTTGGCGCTAGCCGTTTTGGCGACGGGACTATACTATACTAACTATACTATAAAGTAGAAAGTAAAGCGTATGTATGTATGTATGTATGTATGTATGTATGTATGTATGTATATATGTATGTATGTATGTATGTATGTATGTATGTGACGAATAGATATCAAAACCGCTTGACCAATCTTGATAAAACTAGGCAGGAATGTTCCTTGGGTACTAACTTAGACCGTAGTGTATGTATTGTAGCCCTAAAAAAAAAAACTTAGGACCCTCAAAAAAAATAAAGTTGTCCGACTCTATTAAAGCTATAGTATTTATGGATCTGGGCCATGGTTAACAGTGTTGACATGAGAAAAGATCGAAAGGATTTAGACCTAGATCAAATTTTAAATACACTTTGCGCAGATAGTTTTTTACTTTGACACATGAAAATACAAAAAAAAAAATCCAATGATTTCATTATATAATAAAATTAACCTTCAATTTTGTGTTCCAAAAGCATTTTTTACATAAATTAGTTCCTGATATCTGTGACTACAGATTTCCTGGCGAACATTCTTTCATTAGACTTTAACTAATGGTTACACATTAACACATTTCTCTACTGAGTCTATTCCTAGGCCTAGGTCTAAAACTCATATTGAACTTTAAGATGATAAAACTTCTTTTCGTAAAGATAGTTTTATGCTTTAACACATAAACATACTAATTATTGTCCATTCATTTCATATTTTAATCAAATTAACATTCAAATTTGTTTTTCTAAAGCATTTTTAATACATTCGTTCGCTGTTTGCTAAAGCTGCGTAGCCGTGTTGAGATAGACCTATATTCATTCATGAAAAAAGGTCACGCATGCGCAACACATAATGAACTCTATAAAAACCCATTTTAAACTCTAGATTAGTGTAGATTTAGATCTATGTCTACCTCAAGATCTACGTCAAACTTTAACACATGAACATACAAAATTAATTCTATTCATCTCAAATTTTAATGAAATATATGTAGGCCTACAAGCAAATGTTTTAATTTGAAAAAATGGATTTAAGCCTATTAGCTATTTTGATTTTATAGCTTCATTCACACTATTTTTACATTGACACATTCACTTTACTTATTACATTATTATTTTGTTTAATTGTTTACAAAACACTCTCAGTGACTATATCGACAGTAATGTGCAAATAAAGACCCGCAAGTCGCGGGTAACATATGTCTAGTATTTAATAAATTAGATAGTAAATTCTTGACATCTCAAAAAAAAAATGGAATTCTGTACTATTTTGTTTTTAGGTTAGGCATACATCACTTCCCTCAACAATACTGAAAGCGAATCTAGATCTAACCAAACCAAGCATCTTTCTTTAAATGGCTGTAAGGCTTAGTAACGGCCTAGTCCAAAGCTATGGTACAGTTAATATATATGCTAACTGATAAATGTTCCGACACACGTCAAAGGCCATACTCTTGACTGGATTGTTACAAATGCAAGTGAGCTTATAGCCAAACTCAATGTCTCAGACCGCGGCTTGTCAGATCTTTTTCTTGTACACTTTGAAAAACGCCTATCAAAGCAAAAAAGCCAAAGAAAAACGTGACTTTCCGTAAACTTAAAGCCATAGATATTGTCTCCTTCAAAATAGACGTGACTGCTTTGCTGTTGCAACAGAGCAACACAGACGTTCTCAGCAATTACAATTCTTGCTTGAAAAAGTTGCTGGATAGCCATGCACTTCTTGTCACTCGTACAGTCTCAGTCAGGCCATCTGCACCCTGGATGACGGAAGACATAAAGACTGCCAAACTTATTCGCCGACGTGCCGAACGTACATTTCAAAAGACAGGTCTGACGATACATCGACAAATATACATCCTAGAAAAAAACAAGGTTAACCGTATGATTAGAGATGCAAAAACTAGTCATATTCGACAAAAAATCGAAACTTCAGATTCTTCAAAGGATCACCGCTGAAATGTTAGGGGGAGAAAATAACGAACGTTTGCCGTCATCTATCCCAGAATCTGAACTCACTGATTCCTTATTGGCAAGATTGAGCAGATCAGAAACGACATGCCATCCCTCTCATCACAGCTTGACCACTCTCCAATCTTTCAAAATTCTCCTTTTTGCGAGTTTCAGCCTTTATCTGAAGATTATGTCAAAAGTACTATTTTAAAGATGCCAAATAAGTCATGTGACCTTGATCCCATTCCAATTTCCTTGCTCCTTGAATGTTTAGATGAGCTTGTACCCACAATTACTAACATTGTGAACTCTTCACTGACTTCAGGCATTGAACCACAGCAAATTAAGCATGCATTTGTCAGGCCCTTAATAAAGAAATCCAGTCTTGACACGGAATGTCTAAAAACTCGCACGGTATGAAATCTTCCCTTCCTGTCAAAGCTTCTGGAGCGCATTGTGTTAGCGCAAATTCTTTCTCATCTTGAACAGTACTGTCTCTTGGAAGAATTTCAATCTGCATATAGGAAGTGCCGTAGCACAGAGACAGCAGTGATCAGGGTACTAAACAACTTACTTCACAATTCCGACATTGGCAACATATCAATTCTCTCCATGCTGGACTTGTCCGCAGCCTTTGATACACTAGACTATGAAACTATGATGGCCAGATTCTCTGCCACTTTTTGCTTAGCAGGAATCGTCCTAAAGTGGCACCTGACTAAACGCACCCAAAGTGTCGTTGTTAACGGGACAGAATCAACAAGTTTACTTTTGAAGTACGGAGTACCCCAAGGATCAGTTCTAGGCCCAATACTGTTCATTATGTATACACATCCACTCAGCAATGTTATACGGCCAACCGGCATCTTATACCATTTCTTTGCAGAGAAAATCAGTGGGACCGTTGCATGGGTGAGCGATTGGATGGTTGAGAATAAACTCAAGATAAACGAAGACAAGACAGAAATAATTAAGATTAGCACTTGGAACAACGTCTCAAAAGTCGAAAGCACATATTCTCTTTTTATCACGAACTGCCAGGTTCCTTATGTCCATGTAGTGCGGAATCTTGGAGATTTCTTCGACTCAACACTATCTTTCGACCTACACATAAGTCAGCTCTGCAAGGGTCTTTTTCTGCAGCTGCGCAGATTAGGCCAGATCCGACCATATCTAACAACGGAGTCAACAAAAACGCTAGCTATGGCATTAATACTCTCCCGCCTTGACTACTGCAACGCCGTGCTAGCAGGTATACCCGATGACAAAATAGCCAAGCTGCAACGTATTCAGAACAATGCCTCACGAATAGTCCTTAGAAAAACAAGACGAGATTCTGCTACTACGCTCTTTCGCACGCTCCATTGGCTTCCCGTGAAAGCGAGAATCGATTACAAGGTCGCCACACTTTGTCATCAGTGTATATATAACAATGAAATGCCCTTGTAACTTAGCGAACTGATTACTCCATATGTCCCACAGAGAGCCCTGCGCTCAGTGGTGCCACGTTTCTCCCTCAAAAGCTACGGTCTGCGGGCTTTTTCAGTGCACGGACCAAAGGTTTGGAACTCACTCCCCATTGATCTCAGACAGACAACAAGCTACACCACTTTTAAGAAGAACATTAAGACCTATCGGTTTAAAACTTTTTAAGATTAATTTGCATTTGAGCTGTCGTGTTTGTGTTTGCAATGTTATTGCAGCGCCTTGAGCCTACATTTTGTTTGTTAACAGCACTTTATAAATAAAATGTATATATATATATATATATATATATATATATATATATATATATATATATATATATATATATATATATATTGTTATAAACTTGGTGGTGGCACAGATGGGGGTAGTGGTGTGAGTGTAGTCAGCCGACGCAATTCGCCCCAGGCCAGCGCTAGACGAGCGGTCAACCGTGACGAGCTACGACGGTCAACCGAGTCGAGTATCAACAGGACGGTTCGGGAAGGATCGCCGTCGTGAACAGAGCTCATGAGCGTCACGAGAGTTGTAGTCATCTGACCACCTAGAAACGTCGAGCGGCGTTCTGTCCGGTTCGAGAAGGCCAGTAGGGACCCTATATAAAGAGCGGAGGTGTCGCAGTCAACACAGTCGAGAAAAGGGGCTCAATACAGCAAGGTTCAGAAAGCGGGTTCACGACAGGAGTTCAGAACACGGTCGACTACAGCACAGTTCAGCGGTGTGGTTCTGTACGGAGCATTACGACGGTTCAGTGCGGAGTACTGTCAAGTACAGTTGAGACGAACGGCGTCTTGATCTTGGTCTGTGATCGAGTCCGACACAACGAGCCCAAGTGTGTGAAGTCAGTCCTGAACTGTTGAACACAGTGCAAGCCCGGAACGAGACGGAGAGGCCAGTGCAAGACTTGATACGGCGGAACGGTGTTATCGGAGAGATATTTGTTATCGCAGAGCTATTTGTACTGTTCTACGTGCTGCCAATTGTACAGTATTGGCTGTTATTTATTCAACTTACGTTACGTTACTTCGGAGCTCTGAGTTGTCAAGTTCTTTAAGTTGGTGGTGTAAGGTGCAGTTTGCAGAGAGCCTGGATAGTGAGATTCGTAACAATATATATATAAACTGTATCATAGCTTATATAGATATAGATAGATATATTTGCTGAGCAGAGTTCGTACAGAGGTTAGCTTAATGTAATTTTTATTTCAAAAGATCTGAGGAGATACCATCGCATCCACGGGCTTTGCCAGGGGCCATGTTGTCTATGGCTTTGTTAGGTTCTATTAGGGTCAATAACTAATTTCTTGTGGGTAATTGGTTGATACCGTTAAGGGCTGGGGCAGAGACTGAGCTTGTTGTAGCGTAGAGTTTGGAGTATGTTCTACTCATCTTTGAATATGTTCGCTCTTGTCTGTAATAATTTCCCCAGTGGTTGATTTGAGAGGTGCTGATCTGTTTTGGGAGGTACCGAGAGCCTTTTCGATTCCTTCATACATCCCTCTTATGTTGCCTGCTTGAGCTACGAGATGATTATTCTCACTAAGCTCTACCCAGTATTCATTAGCAAAGATCCATGCTGTTCTCTTCCAAAGATGTCCAGGTAAGTCTTTTGTATGGTGGACTTGAGGTGTTCCCATTTTTCTGTTGCTGTATTTCCAGAAGCAATTTTGTAGAAAAAGATTCCGCTACCTGTATCTGGAGGGTGGCACATCTTGCTTACATCCGATTGGGGTCTTCCAATCTTCTTAGTATGGTGGATATTTTTATGGAGAAATATTGATCTTACAACATATCAAGGCGTAATCTTTGTCACAGTCTGCACTGCGATAGGACCTGACAAGCTTGACAAATTTTAAGCACTTGTGTCTTACCATGATTAGATCTAGTTGGTGCCAGTTTTTGGAGCGAGGATGCTGCTAGGATACTCTGTGCTGTGGTTTAGTCTTGAAATAGGTATTAGTGAAACAGAGGGAGTGTAGAGAGCAGACCTCGAGAAGCTTTTGTTCATTTTTATTTACTTTTTCCACATCAAAACGCCCAATACAGCTGCCCCACGCAGAGTTGTCAGATCAACGATTGCATTGAGGTGGTCTAGAATGATAACATGTTCAGTATTTGGGATCTCACTGAGAGAAAATGAAAGATTTTCATAGAACATGTCTTTGGCCTTTAGTGTAGAACTCAAAGAAGAAGCATAGGCATTTATCAAAGTCACGTGTCCAATAGATGTGTTAAGGCGTAGTGACAAGTCTTTAGATGTTGGCAAGAAGGTGATGTGTCACAGGACACGCGGGACGCTAAAATCGTTACCTTGTACAAGAACAAGGTGACAGAGACTGCAACAATTACACTAGAATTTCTCACATAAATATTGCAGGCTCGAGTGATACTTTCCAGGCTACAAAAACTCGCTGATCGGATCTATCCAGAATGTCAGTGCCGTTTTTGCTAAGGGAGATCCAAAATTGACATGATTTTCTTCAGTAGAAAAAAAAAAAAATTAAAAACAAGAAGAAAATGTCAGGCGAGCGATCACTAGATGCCTGACTCACTATATAAGAAGAGAAAAAGAGGTTCATTCTTATGTGCATATTGATCGTTTTTTAACTCTGAGCTTCAATTCCTACAACTCTTACTGGAAGCAATCATTGATGTAGTTTTTTTAGCAGATAAATTTGTAGCAATCCAATCGAAAAAAAAATTCTTTAGTTCAACAACCAACAAAGTACTGTAGATGTCAGTTTCAAAATATTGGCGTATCTGATGATTTTCCAAAAGGAGACATTCAAACAGAAATACTATGACTGAGAAAGGATCTAAAGGCAACAAACGTTATTCTTTAATAAACTAAAAAATCGACATTGCATGATTCATATGCCACGAAGACCTTAGAAAATATCTCTAAATCACTTAACAAAGCCTTCAACCGTTTCTTACCATCTGCTTATCTATAGCGTCTAGTGTGAAAAAGGATTAAAATTAAAATTAAGAACTGTTGAGACAAACAAACAGAAGAAACTTTCACTAAGTGGAATTTTATTTTAAAAAATGAGATCATTACTGGCATTAACATCATGCTAATTATACGTTATTAAGTTTAAAATTCAGGAAAAAAACAACAACATTGTAATTGATTTATGGTTGCATTTTTGTAAAATTGAACTAAAGAAGACAATGTCAGCGATTCCAAAGATTAAGGATGCGTTCAGAGTTTCACATGACTACGTAAACACAGTGAACCGTAGATAAATTGTAATAAACAACTGATTTTAAAATTTAATAGACACTCATTTTATTTTTGAACAATCAAATAACGTAGGTAATTATAAACTATATGTGTTACAGCGCAACAAACAAACGAAAAGAAAAAGGATTTTTTTAAATGGGTGGGGGGAGGGCGGGGGTGACACCCTGAGCTGACCGCACCGGGTGACACCCACTCTAGTGACGCCACTGACTAAAGGAAATCTTTTTTTTTAAACGAAATTTTTTTTTTTTTTGAGGATTTGAATAAGAGATTGACCCTTTACAAAACAATTAGATCAATTAGATATTCATTATAAGACATCAGCAGGTTCGCATTTAATTTCACATTCACTTTCACCTATCCTTTGGTCTGCTGGACCGCTGGGGCACCACACAAGATCTGTCAACCTTCTTTCTCCATTCTTCTCTGTCATTTGTCTTTAATATAATTTAATGGGCAATGTAGGACTAATGCGTTTCGTTTCTTTGATTAAAAAGTAGAATCATAAATTGGGCCGGAAGTGCCTTTTTTCCTTATATATCTTTGCATTTTTCAGTTCTCTTTTTTAATTAAACTGACATTATTATGCTATAATTTTAAGTGTGCCTGATAGAGAAAAACAATTCTGCACAAAAATACGGGTAGTTGGTATAAAACCCGATAGAGGCTATAAAAAGAAAAGACCTGAAACTAGCGCATGACATTACACATTTACAGTACTTTATTTGATGAGTCTTTCACCCAAGATCTGTTTTGTGTTTTTTAGGACTAGCTTATTTCAAGTACCCGGCATTTTTCGATACACAATTTCATACACAAAATAATTGTTGAAAAAAAAATGTAGTCATTTTAAACTTTAAATGATAAGTTAAAAAACTGTTATTCTAATCAATTTTGAATATTTTTTTGTTATGAATGTCACTGTATAATTTGTGTCTGTTTTTTAGTAAGTAAAGGGGTCGTGTTTTCTCCTTATGTGTATACCTGATTTCTCCAAGCAGCCTTTGTAAAATATTGGCCCAAAATAATGCTATGTTTATAAATAAAATATCGCATGGCTGCATAATGATTAACGTACGTGCTAGTTAAATATATTTTATTTTACTTTGTAATTAAAAACAACTGTATAAATAGACGTAATTTTCATTTTTTTTCTGTAAGACAAAGCCATATGGCACATTTTCGTTTATACCCTTATTCTAAAAAGGAATAATAAATAGAATTATACATTTAAAATTATCACTAAGTATTTTTATTTTTAATATTTATGAAAGTCTAACTGATAAGATTATAAAGAGAGTTTGTGTTTTTGCAAATGTACACAAGGTACATATTGTGTTAGTCCATCTCTTCCAATTGTTTAGAAATGAGTGTAAAAAAGGTAGGCTTCGATTATTATTACTTTTCTTGTATTTTAACGTATTGTTACAAATGAACAGTGATAGGTAGAGGTCAACGTATGACCCCGGCGAGATGACACAGCAGCGAGTGTCCTCTGGAATCTACATGTACAAACAAAGACAGGATGTGACGTGCCCTCACGTGTTGTTCCAGGGGACGAACAGATCTAAGTAGGGGGACAGTTACTAATGAATAGTGACAGATAGAGGTCACTACGTGTGACCCCAACTTGATGACACTGCAGCCGATGTTTTCTGGAATCTACATGTATAAACAAAGACAGGATGTGACGTTTCCTCACGTGTTATTTCAGAGGATACTAGCCGTGTTTGTGCAACTTTGGACAAGCGATTAGGGACTCTATATAAGCCAGAGAGTTAATGTTAAAGTCAGTCGTATGGAGTCGTATGGAGTCGTGAGTGAGCCGTTACAGTCGATACAGACTATGTAAGACGTGTGCGGCTCTGTGGAAGAGAAATGTGTACGACTCGGTGCAAGTTAACTAGGGTAGAGTTAACTGGAGTGGACTACTGTCGTTAAAGTCTATACAGCGAACTACAGTGGACTTGAGCCGTTACATTCGATACAGTCGATGTAAGACGTGTGCGGCTCTGATTCGGTAGACTTGAGTACGACTTGGTTCAGCTTTGGGAGACCTGGAGCGACACTGGGAAGTGTGTCGTTGGTCTGTTCTGTGGAATACGGCTCGATGCAAGTTGAGATAAGAGGAATTGCAACGAAGTGAAGAGATGCAGTGCAACGAAGTATAGCTAACTGTAAACTGACAGATATTGTACAGTCTTCTACGCTACATGTTACAGTAATGTTAGAGTTAATAGTCATTAAAGTTATATGAAACTGAAAGTTTAGTCGTCAAGTTCTTTACAGTGTTTTTATTTGTGTGCCTACTAATACTTCTAGCCAGAAGATTCAGAAATACGTAACAATTGGTGTCAGAAGTGGGATCTTTCTGGCTAGAATGTATTCCTACAAACTTCTTAATGAGCTTGACATGAAAGAACTTAGACAAGAGCTTCGAGAAAGAGGTCTACAGCTTAACGGAAATAAGGAAACGCTAACAGCACGTCTCAGACAAGCCCTGTTGGAGGAAGATGAGAATCCGGACACTTGCCAATTTGAAATCAAACCTAATACGATGGAGCTCCTGAGAACTTTGCAATACAAAATGAACTCGGTGAAAGAGAGCATTAAGAAGATAGAATCAGAAATCAACACCAGATTTTCTTCATTTAACCAGTTGATCAAAGCCATGAATGAAAATGAACAAATAGCTACCACGCCCAACAAGACAGAAGAACAAACAAATACGATAAAAGATCAAACGAGAATCATGATGAACGAGCTGCTGAACACCCAGCAGTATCAGATTGAGTCGACTGATGAAAGAGCTACACCGTTGATGAACAGCGAACAATTGTCCAACCAAGGATGTGGCAATACAGACAATTACGATAGGGATGCTGGTGATGGTTGTGCTGTCTGTGACTGTGATAGCAAACCAAACGAATGTGGCCCACAAGAAATGAAAAGAGACGATAGCTGTTACTATTTCAACGAAAAGCAGAATGAGAGCGCTGAAGAAACAATAGAAGAGACCTATAGTTTGACCGAAGCTTTAGCTATAGATAAACTTGATATGATTACCTCAACCAGCCAGACAGATCAAGACAACGTTGGGTCTGCGTCCAAGCCTGTTGCTGTGGGCCTTAAAGACTTCTGTCTATCTGCCAGTGTCTACGAGAGGAACTCGAAGCTTGATTATTGCACCCATGTGTTTGACAAGAACTGTACGTACGTAGCTTTACAAGAAGACTGTGAATGCCAAGAAATACCCCAGCAAGGTCTGGACTTAACAGAAGCATGTCCAGCTGTCAAGATCAGCGCGAGAAGCCCTGGCGAAAGTCAAGGAAACACAATAGAATCTGATGCTGAAGTTGATGGACCTTTGCACGTTGAATGTTATCAACCTGCCCCACAGGCGAGTGCTCCAGACTCGGATGAAGGTGATGACGTGTTTGACACCTTGCCTTCAAGTGGACTTGCAGCTCATTCGCAAAGCACCCATCGAAGAATAATGCTGAAGCAACTTGTTAGATCAACAGTCTTGATGACTACAGCTATGAAATGCAATGCCTTCCTATGTGCTAAGTCGCTGCCATCAGCATTGATCGACAGGAAAGCAAGACAACGACAACGACATCAACGCAACCGAAGAAATATCAAATGGAGGGGGCGGAGAAAGCGACACATGCAGAGTGCAACGTGGATGGCCCCAACAAGATCAAGATACAAGAACACCCCTTCTCCCACTGATAGACCCCCACCTGCACTGATAAAACTCCACAGCCCATATTGTTAGAAAACAAGCCCACCACTTCTCCCACTGATAGACCCCCACCTGCACTAATGAAACTCCACAGCCCATGTTTTTAGAAAGATTCTGTCCGGAACCATCAGACCAAAGAAGAAAGCCTTACGAATCAGTTAAAAGTGTGAAGCCACTAATGAATAATCTAAGAACATTCCTCATGAGAATAGGTTGATGAAGTATAACAGAGGTTTTAGAAGAACGCTAATTAAGTCAGAAGCAAGAAGGACAGAAAAGAAGTAGTTTAAGATGTCAGAACTGTAGTGAGTAACCATCTGTGACAGAACTGTACAAGAAGATCAACCCAACAGGCATCGTACAAACCCAAAGTCAGTTGCTGTTGTAAGAAGAACATGTGAATATTGCTGTACTGTAATGAACCTGGTCATCTCTGAAGAAGCTCTGGAAAAAGCCTAACCCATCTGTAAAAAGATGCTTGAAAATGTAAAACTCAGCCAGTGAAGCACGAACTCGTTAGAATGCTGATGAATTTTCTCGACAAGAGTGCCCAATGTCGTCATCTGAAGGTCGATGTTTCCATACCAAGATTGATGAAAACATTTGTTAGGAACTGCTGAAAAATGAGGATTTGGCTCCCATTCTTCTATGGAAAGAAGATGGACAACTGCCAGATTGAAAGAACATCTCTGAGAAGGGGGCAACCACCAAAGCTTCCTTGATCGTCGATCGATTTTATCAGTATCATGGTGAAGTAGAATCTGTTCGGGACGAACAGATCTAAGAAGGGGGCAGTGTTACAAATGAACAGTGATAGGTAGAGGTCAACGTATGACCCCGGCGAGATGACACAGCAGCGAGTGTCCTCTGGAATCTACATGTACAAACAAAGACAGGATGTGACGTGCCCTCACGTGTTGTTCCAGGGGACGAACAGATCTAAGTAGGGGGACAGTTACTAATGAATAGTGACAGATAGAGGTCACTACGTGTGACCCCAACTTGATGACACTGCAGCCGATGTTTTCTGGAATCTACATGTATAAACAAAGACAGGATGTGACGTTTCCTCACGTGTTATTTCAGAGGATACTAGCCGTGTTTGTGCAACTTTGGACAAGCGATTAGGGACTCTATATAAGCCAGAGAGTTAATGTTAAAGTCAGTCGTATGGAGTCGTATGGAGTCGTGAGTGAGCCGTTACAGTCGATACAGACTATGTAAGACGTGTGCGGCTCTGTGGAAGAGAAATGTGTACGACTCGGTGCAAGTTAACTAGGGTAGAGTTAACTGGAGTGGACTACTGTCGTTAAAGTCTATACAGCGAACTACAGTGGACTTGAGCCGTTACATTCGATACAGTCGATGTAAGACGTGTGCGGCTCTGATTCGGTAGACTTGAGTACGACTTGGTTCAGCTTTGGGAGACCTGGAGCGACACTGGGAAGTGTGTCGTTGGTCTGTTCTGTGGAATACGGCTCGATGCAAGTTGAGATAAGAGGAATTGCAACGAAGTGAAGAGATGCAGTGCAACGAAGTATAGCTAACTGTAAACTGACAGATATTGTACAGTCTTCTACGCTACATGTTACAGTAATGTTAGAGTTAATAGTCATTAAAGTTATATGAAACTGAAAGTTTAGTCGTCAAGTTCTTTACAGTGTTTTTATTTGTGTGCCTACTAATACTTCTAGCCAGAAGATTCAGAAATACGTAACAGTATATTACTAATTAATTAGTAGTTGAAAGATAGGCAATCTATCTCTGAGTACCCGCACCAATTTTTTTTTATTTCACAAAAAAAAAAGCACTGTATATATTACTTTCAGCCGACATGCCGTATTATTAACAACACCTATATAACATTTAATATTATATATAAACGAAGCGGATATTCGAAACAAAGTTTTCATTGCCGGAAGTGGTAATAAATGTAAACAGCCCACTACCTACTACCTATAAAATGCTTCCTAATGACATGCGTCTCAAATAACCTCTGACAACCAGTCCAACTCCTGGCCTTCACGTGTGGCTCGGATATTGAGTCTTTCGGAACTGTTCTAACCCTCAAAGGCGAATAACTGGCTCCTGAACCAGTAAACTTCGGGCAGGGCAGGAGGAGCTCGTTAGCCAAGGAGAAGGAAAACTCTGAAATTTCGTTTATACCCTTATTCTAAAAAGGAATAATAAATAGAATTATACGTTTAAAATTATCACTTTCAGCTATACCCAATCATGGGAAAAGCTTCGGGAGTCAACCCTGAGGAAAAATCAGGAGCTGGCGACTTTAAGGTGATTTGCAGCATCAATAGCTACACTCTGACAGAACCTGCGACGCCCTTGACCCGAAACTGTGTCGGCTCTGCCGTTCCTTTGGGTACATCAGCTGCGTGGAGAGGGAAACTGATATGTATGTGTGTGGTCGACATTGTTCCGACCACAGCTAATGCCCAAGCATTCATCTCATTTCCATGATAGTCCCTTCGCAACTGAAGGTGGCTATGGTAGTAGTAGTAGTAGAATATTCGCATTTGTATGTGTGTTTAATCTGATATTAAATATGAAGGTCGCAGCTTAGGTTGCGTAGCTACATGAAATACTGCACTCCTAATTAATTATTATTAAATATTAAGGGATATGTTATTGCAACTAAACAATATATATGTCAGTCGCAAATAGCCCAATTTTTATGTAAAAGAAGTTACGATAACACATACACCTAGGCCTATATAATTTCCGGAAATTATTGTTGGCATAGAGATTACTAACTACTGGGTTGTTGTTGTTGTTTTTTTTGTATGAGCTCTGTTGCGCAATTGTTTACTGTTGTTTCTTTTGCATTATCAAACGTGTTTTGTTAAGCTATATATATATATTCCCTTACCGGTATATACTAGAGTCTATATCTCAACATTATTTTACTTCAACGTCATCATCTTCTGTTTTGAAGTCACATCTGTTATTTAAAAGATTATATAGATCTAATGGATGTAAACAGTTTTCTAGACTTAAGCTTAGTACAACTTCGAGAAGAATGTAAAAAAAGAGGTGCCAAGATAGCTGGAAGAAAGAAAGATCTGATTGACAGGTAATCTCACTTATTGAATTATAAATATTATTAAATATTATGTTGGTTTATATAGATATTATAGTTTAAATATTTAGATATAAACCAATGACTTGGCAGAATTTAAGTCATTGGTTAACATGCATGACTACATTGACTAAATCTATGTGGTATGAACGTAAACATATTCTGTTTTGAAGTAACGTCTGTGTTTTATAAGATGAGTTATATCAAAATTCTCATTAAATTATGAAGTATCCTGTTAATTTAATAGATCTGCTTATACAATTATCAATGAACATATTGAGAAAATCACCAGTGATACTTTTTGACATGACATCACTTAACTTCAGTGTCAATTTGCTCTATTGGTATAAATGCATGTGATAGTACTTCTATGATAATTTCCTCATTTTTATTTTTTAATTATTGGCAGGTATTTTTCGATATATTAAAATATTTTAAACCATCATCCAAGCTATATTTATTAGGGTTTTAAATGTAAATAAAGAAGACAATTATGAAATTGTGGTTCTAGATATATTTGTTATTTTTTCAGACTAAATGCCTATGAAAGAAACTGTAATTTTGGAAGAAAAGTAGATGATACTGACTATGGTTACTCCATGTGCATTCCCAATTTAAATTACATTGATGTGAATTCAGAAACAATTTTTTCCTGATGTCACAGAAAGATCATATTTGGACCAGTTCAATGCACAAATCAGCAAAACTGCAAAATTACTTAATGATGAAAGGTAATTTACTTTGAATACTATTAACACTATTCTATGTTATTATGTTGGAACTGTTTATTCTCATCTTTAAATAGAAATGTTAGTATTAGAATGCTACCACACTAATACTTTTGCCATGTAAATTGTATTGTCCTACCCTACCAAAGCCCAAAAAATATATATACACACACACTTATAAATAAATAAATAAATAAACAAACAAACAAACAAACAAACAAACAAACAAACAAAGAAAGAAAGAAAGAAAGAAAGAAATAAATAAATAAATAAATAAAGAAAGAAAGAAAGAAATAAACAAATAAACAAACAAACAAACAAACAAACAAATAAATATATATATATATATATATATATATATATATATATATATATATATATATATATATATATATATATATATATATATATATATATATATATATATATACAGAGAGAGAGAGAGAGAGATTGGAAAGATGTTACTGGTATATGTTTAAAGAAAAAATGAAACTGTATATTGTTTAATACATTTTTACTTTATTTTTCTAAAATTAGGTACATTGTGTTTTTGAAACATGGAGATTCTGACAGCTATGTATTTTTTAAAGCAGCAATATTCGCCCAAATGAAGAAAGTAAAGTATCTAACAGATTAAAAAATGGACGAAAATGGCATAATATTTGAAGCGCAATATCAGCAATGTGAGTGTCCAGTTGGCATGGGTCCAAATGCACACTGTAAACACATACAAGTGATACTCTATGGACTAAGTATATATAACAAGGATAAAGAATTGAAAATTCAGCTAATATGTACAGAAAAATTACAACTATTCCATGTAGTAAAAAAACATAC
Organism: Biomphalaria glabrata; assembly: GCF_947242115.1. Classification (NCBI taxonomy): domain Eukaryota; kingdom Metazoa; phylum Mollusca; class Gastropoda; family Planorbidae; genus Biomphalaria; species Biomphalaria glabrata. Next base: position 24,434,952 of record NC_074712.1, read on the forward strand.
AGGTTCACCTGTAAAAGCAGAGTCTTGGAAACTTTTGGTTCCAGACAATATAATCTATGATCCCCGCACATACAAAATGCCTAAGGAAAATTATAATTCATTTTTTAGAAACATTTGGATGTCTGCTAAAGATGTCCCACAAAGCCCTTTTTTCCAAATATATGAGCCTGCCAATATTTGTGCTTATGTCAATGACCATGAGTACACTAAAGTTCCTTTAATGGATATTTATTTTAAAAGAAAAGTATAGGCCTTTAAGATGATACAAATGAGGATATTATTAAAATAAAAAAGAAAACTAGAGGACAGTCATTAAATAAATTATGGATTGAAGAAAGACTAAAAAGGGTTCAGTCATCAATTTTTGTTAGTATTTGTAAGGCAAGAGATATAACTGTATTGGATAATTTAGCATTAAAATGTCTGAAAAAGGTTAAATTAAAAACTAGTGCAATTAAACATGGGCATAAATATGAAGCCACTGCTATCAAAAAGTATAAATTGTATAGTGGCCTTGAAGTACAAAGATGTGGAATTTTCATTTCTTATCAATTTCCATTTTCGGGATCTTCTCCTGATGGGATTGTTAAATTGCCAGATGGCACTATGGAAGTAATTGAAGTTAAATGTCCATACGTGGCAAGGGAAAAATGCATTGATGTAACTACTGTGCCATACCTATGTGTCACAGATGAGGGAATTTCTCTAAAAAAAAAGTCATAATTATTATTACCAAGTTCAAGGTCAAATGTTGTGTACAAAAGCTAAGATTGTTACATATATTACCTTCACCTTGTAATATTTTAAAATCATAACCATACATAGAGATGATGAGTTCATCAAAATAATGGTAGACAAAATAGTTTTATTTTATGAAAATCACTTTTAAAATGTTTTGCTACAGTCAAATTTCTTCAAATCAAGTTTTGATTGATTTTTTACTATTGTAACTTTGCAATTAAAACTTCCAACTGTCATCATGCATGTACCAGGTTTTAACCCTGCTGTTTTGAAGAAACATCCAAACATAGGAAATGTTTTTTTTTTTATTTCTAACAATGCAAAATCAATGTATTTTGAAAAATTAACCCAAGTAATAAAAACATTCTGAACTGTATAACTAGAAACATTAAACATTCTTGCTACTTCAGCTATAGGAAAATAATATGTCTTAGCCTAACAAGCATTAATAAAAAATGGTCAACACTACTCAAACAATCACAAGATTGTGAATAAATGTATTTCAGATTATATACACTTGGACCAAGAGAATGAAATACTGTTAAAAAATTTGATGCAGTCTCCAACCCAGTGTAATGATTAATAATAGAATCTTGATTTTTAATTTTTTCAAGCACTAATTTTCACATGTTCTTCAATATTTTATCATGACAAAGTGGATAACTATCTTCAGGAGATGCACTGAAAATAATATCTGTATTATCACATGTATAATTAAAAACTTGTTCTGATCCAACGACTTGCTCTTCCGTTACCACATTATTTGAATTAATAATTTGTTCTGATCCAATGACTAGTTAGATATTAGCACATCCTCTGAATTAATAACTGCATCTGATTTAATGAAGGCTTCATCATTCATTTGTATAGAATTTACTTGACAGCATGTAGATATTTCTTCAGTGTTCATTTGTTCGCAACATTTTCTTTCTGTTCTTCTTTTTGTCCAAAGTCCATTTAAATACAGAGGGAATGGCTGTCTTTTTCAGTTTACTATATATTCTATTTAGTGCTGAAAAATAGTATATAAATTAGATAGATATATATTTTTAATAGAAATAATGTGCAAATGATTAATTTTATATCATGTACAGATTATTCTATGTCAATGTCAAAAACTGTTTTTATAGATTTAAATTAACTTTCCATATCTCACTAACAAAAATGACAAGTGAAAATAAATTGATTTTAAACTTCAAATATTGTTTTTCTTAATTATTTTTTAAATTCAAATTTATGATATGAAGTAATGGATTCCTCATTGGGGATTTTGAAAAATAAAAAAAAAGTTTGCTTTTTTAGCTATCCAGTTAAAATTATATTATTAAAATTTAGGAATCTATAAATAATAATTTATATTGTTGTTTATGTGATAATTAAAATTATAATTACATTGTTGGCAATAAAATACACAATACTTACATTAATAAATTTTTTACTATCTTCCCATTTCTACAGCGATATGAACAATTTTTGAAAGAAGTAGCTATAAAACATTAAAAAATGTTAACAAAATACAAATTTAACATGAAAAAATAATTCTGTTATAAACATAATTTAAATTTGATAAAAAAAAATGTTAAGAATTAAAATTTGTAAATTCAAATGCATCAAGGGATAATTTTTTTTTTTAATTTACAATTGCAAATTAAATTAACTAACAATAGATGTTGATACTATGCCATTTTCTAGTTACATTTTGATATTCGAAGAATTTAAGTGTTAAAATTTGTTTCTAAATATATATAAATGCAAGTAGTAAATGTATGGAGTATATGAGAATTTTATTATTAATTATAAACTTGTGTACACATTAATTACATCCTTACTCTAAAATTTATATAAACGTATTATTTGAAAGATTAAAAATAAAATATTCTTTAGAAGATCATTATAAGGGCATGTTATAAAAATTTTGTTTAGAAGAATTATTTAAAAAATATGTATAAGAAAAAAACAGGTAATTTAAAAATGTGCAGTTGTTAATTTAAAATTAAAATAACTTTTTTTTCATATAAAACTTAATATAAATAATACATAAATATTAAATAATAAATAATTTATATGCACCTACCAGTACAGTAGTCTTCTTTAACAAAGTGTCTCTTGCAAATCTTTGTAAAACAGAACCTACCTAAATAAATAGTAACTAGAAATCAAATACCTAAATTTATTGAAGTATATATAGGTCTATGGTTTTATATTATATAACCTTCGTAACTTCTTCTATAGAGAAATGACTTTTTATAATTTCTTTAACTGAAAAAATGGGCTATTCGCGTCTGACACATATATAATTTTTATGTGCAGCAACAAAGCCCATTACGATGTTCTTTATGAAAATATTGATACCGGACTTTTTAACTGTCTGGGTGAACCACTTCGGGGCCGATTTTGAGTTTGTGTCTCCACACAAACTGTCTTTGTAACCTTGTTTATTTCTAGAATCTTTTTAGCTTTTTTATGAATATTTGTCTCAAACAGCTTCCCAAATGGGGTTTGTATTTTGCCAATGATTTTACCAGCAGCAATTAGGATTCTATGAAGTTTTTAATATTTTTAATGCTCAGATTGCCATACCAGGCAGTGATATTAAAACTTAAAATATTGCAGATGTGATCATTATAAACATAGCCAAGGCCTTTTCACTAACATTAATCGTGGGCATTTTCCTCAGTAATTGTAATCTTTGCTGCCTCTTTTTGCTGATATAATCAGTATTTGCAGTAAAGTTTAATTTATTGTCTAATATAGTACCAAAGTATTTAAAAGTTTGCACTATTTCAATTGTCTCTCCAGATAGAGATACAATATCATTTTCCTCTTTTCCCTACGAAAATCGATTATCATTTCTTTGTTGTTGTTGTTTTTTTATATTTAATAATAAAAAATTATCTTTACAGTATTTTTCAATGTATTCTATTTCTCTGAAATATTCATTTACATCTGAGCTCTCTGAGAGCATGGAAAGAAGAGCCGCATCATCAGCGAATTTTGTGAAAGAGCAAACGACTATCGGATTGAAAGTCATTGGTGTATAAAATGAACCACAATGGCTATGTCACCGCCCCCTGAACGCCCTTGTGTTAACTATGGGAAAACAGAAGTCATGTTCCAGATGTCACGCAATAAAACATACTCAGCCCCATGATCACCGTAAACGGACAGCCCCTTAACGTGGTAGACCACCTCACATATCTAGGTAGTATAGTATCAAATGACGCCTCACTTTCAAGGGAAGTTGATAACAGTCTGGCCAGGGCTAGTAGCGCTTTTGGACGTCTTCAGGCGAGAGTTTGGCGGAACAAATCGCTCCGCCTGCCTACAAAAATCAATGTCTACCAGGCGGTGGTTCTCTCAACCCTTCTATATGAGACATGGACACTATTCAGAAAACAACTAAGATTTCTTGCGCTCCATCATGGACATACGATGGCAAGACCGCACTACAAACAGCGATGTCCTTGCGAACGCCGGTATACATAGTATAGAAGGACTTCTTATGGTCTGGTGGGTAGGGCACATATCCAGTATGGGAGACGAACGTATGCCAAAGGCAGTTTTTTTTGGTGAGCTAAAAGGTTGTCGACGTAACAGAGGCGCCCCACGGAAACGCTTCAAAGACCAACTTTCCTTAGCTGACATAGAAGAGAGCACCTGGTTGCATGCGGCCTCAGAACGAGACAGCTGGAGGTCACTCACGAAGGCCGCGGGATACACATTCTAGACCAAAAGAAAATCCGCTGCCGAGGACAAACGCAGACGGTGAAAAGGAAATCTAAATCGACCGCCTGCGGACAATGGTTATGCTTGCCTTGGATGTGGCAAAATATGTAGGTCACAGCTGGGGCTGCGCAGCCACGGGAAATACTGCACTCCTCAATAATCTTCGGACTCGAAGACAAGCCTTATTATTATTATTTACCTTAACCTACTGAGGTCGCTGGGTCAAAAATTCGCCCATAATATGGACTAATATTCAACGCTTTCATTTTTTCAATAAGTAAATAAAGTTGTATGGTATTAAATGCTAATGAGAAATGGTGTGACTTTATCCGTAGCCATTCATTATATTGCGCGATTCTTACATTAGACACTACCAAATGTCATGCATGCGCATCACAGAAACTTTCGCGAAGGGTATATCTACTCTTCGCAAAGATAGTTTTTTACTTTAAAAAAACGAATATACAAGATATAGTCTATTCATTTCATTATTTAATAAAATTAACCTTCAAATGTGTGTTTCAAAAACATTTTTACATAAATTCGTTTGCATAGCTGCGAAATGTGACTTTAGCCGCGTTGACATACATTTTAATAGACCCATTTATTTGGCACGCAAACCTAACATGCACTGTATAATTACACTATGATTGGAAAGGCTACATGAGGCTCTATATGGGGGATATTAAATATACTAACATACAATAATTAAGTTAACTTATTTGCCTCATGTTGTTCTACATTTTACTTGTGTAAAAGCGCGGGAAATCGGAAGGGGGTGGTGATGTCAGGCAATGATAAATGGGAAAAGGGTGAAGTGTTAGTCCCTATCTCATTTTAAATAAAAGTGTGTTGGCTGTTGATCTCGTGAGGTTGAAGGGTGCCTGACATGTAAATAAGTTTGTTTTTGATCTGTAGACGGGTGTTTTTTGGCATTGCATTGTTGTATAGCAGTGATAAGATAAGTGGTACCCCTGTGATGTCTGCTATTGAAATGAATAAAGACGGACGTAGAAAAATTAATGGGACATTGGAAATTATGCAAGTAGCATTTCCTAAGACCAGATTCTGACTGAAAAATGGAAGGTTTTGGTTACGCGAATAGTCGCAGCACCACTACTACAAAAGTCATTGAAAGATAAAAATGTGCCATTAGAATTTTCAGGCCAGAAGTATCTCTTTTTTAAATTTGTTTATTCAACTCAACAAACTGTAAATCATTGGCCAAATTTATGTTAGGGGAGAGTTGAAACGGGGAGGGGGGTGCGCAGGGTGTAATAATAAATAATGCTCATGCTGAAAAGCATCAGAGATCCATTCAAATATTTCGATAAAGGGCTGAAAAGTCGATAAATACTCAGAGAGTGTATGTGGGGAAGGGGGTATAAGTGATACTGGTAATCGAACTCACGAGTAAAATATATATTGTTGGGAGGGTAGTGTTATAAAGTGGGCCGTGTCAATTAGATGGAACATAATATAGGCATAATACAATTCATTTTTTAATGGGGGCTGGGGCAGAGTGAAAAGGGCTGGGGAGAGAAAAGTGATATTGAATTAACAGGTCAGATGTGAGTGTGTTTTGGAGGGTAATTTAAAGAGGGCCTTTCCGATTAAACGTACAACGTAGTAGAATACACTGACAAAAAACAAACAAACAACGGTATTGCTAAAATGCGAAAAGTTTTATTGAAAGTATAAAAATAATAAGGGGGAACGGCCAGAGTAGACCTATTATGTGAGAATTATGATTTACTTAGTAAAAATGGCCCAAAAAAAAACCAAATAGCCTATTAAATATATAGTCAGATAGTGTTAATGACTATTTGTTAACGCCGAGAGGTGGGGGCGGAGTGATACTCGAATTTACGGCTGGTCCAAGTTATTAGTAAGAATAAAGACATTCTTAGAGCACATTTTCGGCAGACTCCGGCTGAGGTGGATCCAGATATCGACCAGCTTCTGAAAACCTTCAAGACACGCTGCAAGACATAAACGACTCGATGCGTGAACAAATGAACAAGATGTCTAACATGATGGGGAACAAGGTGGATTAGACCGAAGTGATAAATTTGTGTCGAAAGCGAAAGTAGGAATAGACTCGTTGACAAAGGAGCAGTTGCCTGTAGACTTGTTAGTGAAGAATTTGCCTGGTACGGACTGTGGCTGCACAAGCAGTGAAGACGGAGACGCTGGGGATTGGAGCGCATTCTGTGACTGTGTTGTGGGCAAGTCTTGTGAGTGTGACTTTCAAGACGAGAAACGTGACAACGATTACTGGACGATCTCAACGGGATGTACCGAATCGAAAGGAAAGAAACAAATGAAGAAATTTTAGAAGTCTGTTATGTGCCTGAAGCTTTTGTTCCTGATGTTCATGCAACGATTACCTCAGTGAGTCGGACAGATCAAGACAACGTTCTGTCTGCGTCCAAGCTTGCTGCTGTGGAACTTAAAGACCTTGTGACAAGTCAAAAGCTTGCTGTCAGAGTCACTCAAATTTATCACAGCATTAATCATTATTTACTATTATTTATTTATTTTATGTTAGTCATTTCCCCGTCCTATCCCCAATTTCTTCACCCGCCCCACCGTTTATTCTCCAGGCTAGACTTAGTCGACCACCCTGGGACAACTAGACCAAGGCTTTCATTTATCTTTCCTTGACCGGGGTAAAGATACACCCAGTCTCTTTGATCTTACCGGCCGGATGTCTGACGGGCGCAGTTGAAGTCACCTCCCCCCCCCCTTCTCCCACGTCTCTCTTTGATCTAGGAGATCACGCGGACCAACACGCCCATTGACCTTTCCAAGGTGCGACTCCCACCTCAAGTCAAATTCACCCACGTGTAAGGTAATTCTTAGCCTAGGACATTTCCTGTTTCCGCCCGTCTTTTCCAGGCCTATATATAAGGTAAATTAAATCAAGCCAGACCCTCTTATTTCTCTATCGCTGAGCAATCGAGTCTGGACTATTTCACTTATTTTTACTCCTAGAGGAATACCTGGTGGTAAGCCGAACTTAATCACAAGTTCCACTTAAATACTTTGTGCATATTTCTCACTGGAGATTATCATGTGTATTTTATTATTTCACTTATATTTAATTAGTGCATTGTGTTTTTCTCACAGTCGTAAGCAGAAATCATAAACATGGCATATGTGTATATTTATGTATTGCATTAATCTATTAATGCTACGTTGCTCGATAGATCGTTTATGCAACCGTGAATATATTTGTACATCTTATTTTATTTCCTTTATCTCGGCTGACCGCCTTGATAATTTTACTAGCGCACTAATAATGCGTCTAGAAAAGAGATATAAATTATCTCCCCTGTAGTGGACTATCTCCCTTGTAGTCATTTTACTTTGACGAGAGTTGCGTCCTTTGAACAGACACCCTCTCCATTCAATCGCGCTCCATTGTTCTCAGCCGACGGTCGTATGTAAACAAACCGTCATGGTCACTGACCATCGTCCATCCCCCCCCCTTTTCTCTCTTCCAACTTGTGTTGTTTATTTGAGATTATTATTTCCCCGTATATGTACATTTTTATATTATTATTTCCCCTTTTATGTACATTTCTATATTGCTACTATCTGCCATCTATTTTCCAAATCCTATTTGTCATCATCTCCTCATTTTAATCAAAAGCAATTTTACCAATCTGACGAATGCACCTCAGTCGAGGGCATCGCTAAGATGCATGAGAGACATGTCCTAACTTGTCTTTATTTATCTGCAGCCTCCTTCAGGTGTCTGCCTATTTACCTGCCTTTGTGCTTAGTGCTATTCAGCACTGCACTTGCCTACTGAGATCTACCCAATTATTTGTTTGGATCACCTGCTTATTTACCTGCCTATTTATTTGGCATTGTCTGCCTAGTCAACTGCCTATCTGTTATTGAGTATCATCTCTCACGTGGATCTACTCAACTCTGCTACTTGGTGCTATCGGCCTTGCCCGCCTAGTCGACAGCCCACCTGTCAACTTATTAGGTGCGACGTCCCTATAGACCCAAATCTGTGCTAGACGTCATAGCTACGGCAAACCTCGGCGGTTGGTCGTTGTGCTGGCTACATGACACCCTCGCTAACCGTAGGCCACAAAAACAGATGAACTTTACATCATTAGCCCTATAGACCACAAGGTCTAAAAGGGGAACTAGTTAGGCCAGGTTCACATCTAACTTTATATTCACTTTCACCTATCCTTCGATCTGCGGGACCGTTGGGGCACTACACAAGATCTGTTAACCTTCTTTCTCCATTCTTATCTCTCATTTGTCTTTGATATAATTTCATTTGAATGTTCTTTCTGAAAATATTGAAGCCTGCCTGGGTGGACCTCTTCGGGGGCCGATTTTGAGTTTGTGTTTCCACACAAACTGTCTTTTGTAACCTTGTTTTTACTAAATTGTTATAATTTCTTAGTAAATAAAGCATTAAAAATATACTTTTTTGCATTAAAATGCTTAATTTGTGTGTTTTTCAATGTTATAACTAATCTGTTTTCACTTAAAGATTGTAAAAAAAAATATATACATTTTTATATAATGTTCCTCGCGGGGCCACTTACTGCTACGACCACTGCCAGTGTACATCTCACAGAATCGATACTATATGGCATTTTTCAAAAATTCTTTTTGCAATGTCTATGTTTGACCGATAGAAATTGATATTTGATAGAAAATATATATTTAATGCAATAATAAATTTTGGGGTTTAATGGGTTAATTTCAAATTAAAGATTAGATTTAGATGTGTATTTATATTTATATATTTGCAGGATTTAGTAAGAAAAAAGGTCCTTGACAAAACAATATCATAGGCCTATGAAATATTTCGAAAAATCAAAAGAATAGTCAGTGTAAATAATATTAGACCCTATTTGTTAAGGAGGAAAGTTGTGTGGTCGGAGGATGTTGAGAAGTGATACTATAATTTACGTCTGATCCAATTCAACGTAATCGATACTAAAATTAGTTGGCCAAAGGAATGTATTAAAGGGGGTGCGTTAAATTTTTAACATTATATTGTTACAAGGAAAAAATTGTCTGTGGACTATGGGCGTAGCCAGGATTTTTTTCCGGGTGGGGGGGTTTGGGGGATTTTTCCGCCCCCTCCCCCCGCGAAAAAAAAATTTATATGTATGTATGTGTGTGTGTGTGTGTACATAATCTTTATTACATTCTGACACTTCATTTTTTCAGAAGACTTTTATTGTGCCCTAGAATAGGTTCTTCCTGGAGTTAGTGGGAAAATTGTAGACTGCCCGAAATAGCCAGCAAAGAGGTCTGGGGGAGCGTTAGGAGGTCTCCAAGATCGGGGCGAAGCCCCGCCGCCAATCACTATTTCTAGTATTGAAAGCCAACAAAATGCATATTTTGAGGTATCTACAGTGCATTTTCCTGCTATTGAAAAGTTTTATTTCAAAAACCTAATGTGCTATTCTTACTGACTTAGACCCTACCGCGCCGTTCGGCGCATTTGCCGTCAAGCTATTTCCACAAAAATCTGTCACTGGTAATGTTTGAAGCCTCTTCCCACCTGCTCTGAAGACCTACATGAATGTGTGGCACCAAGTTGTATTAGGAAGTCATCGCAACTCTTATTATGCGTAATTCATTTTGTCGGAGACCTCATGCGACGCTCTGTCATACTAAGAGGTCGACTCCCAGTTCGGCATAGGAATTCCTTGATTTAGACCCGATCTCTATAACTGACTTCTAAAATCCGTCTTAGGCATTTTTGTTGAGCCACATTTAGTGTTTTTCAATTTCGGCAGATGACTATTCACTGCACTTAATTAATGGAGCTCGGCCACTGGTAGAAATGTGTAAATGCTCTTGAATACGCTCTTGAAATCAGGTGACTGTAGTTTGCTTTTTATTTTCCTCATTTCTATCACATACACTTGCCTTGGCCACGCCACATTTGCCAACTTGCCACGGCAATTGTTGTTACTGATCGTTGACTTGTAGCACCAAACAGCTGGTAGACAGCTGGTAGACAGCTGGTAGACAGCTAAATTGCTTTAGGCGTACTATATCTTAACTTATAAAACTTTAAATAACTTGAATAACTTCCTTGTGAACAATACTTACTATAACTTTATTTGTAATATTGTAAAGTTTCGCACTATCCAGGCTTTCAGTAAACTGCACCACAAAACACAGCCAATCCAAAGAACCTGACAACTCAAGGCTCCAAAGTTACGCAATAGTTTATTGTAAATAAATCACAGCCAAAACTGTACAGTTGGCAACAACATAACACTTTGCCTCTTCCTGGACTTGTACTAAATTCTCTGTTCCGGACCTATTTCTTATTGGTTCTGACTCTGACTTCGACTGGTATTTGTGACGTTGCGAGGTAACGTGAAGTTACTTAACTCTGACACATTCGCTCTTATATAGGGTCTCTATAGGTCTTCTAGAACCGGATGGAACGTCGCTTTACCATTCTGGTTGATCACATGACTACATTCGAAGTGACGTGCCTGCGTACCATTCACAATACAGATCCTTCCCAAACTGGCGTCACGGTTGACAACTCGTCTAGCACTGGTATGAGGTTTTTTACGTCGGCTAAAAACACACACAGCACTACTCTCATTTGTCACCACCAAGTTTTAATAATATAGACAAAATCAACTTGTGAAATAAATAATTTAGACTTTAGTAATAATATTTTTTAACAAAATCTAATTCACTACAATAACACAACCTTTCAGCCTCATGTTCTGGAGTGTTCTTTCCTAACTAAGACCAAATGAGGACAATGCCACCTATGTTGCATCATTCACAATCAATCGCTAACCAACGTCACCATAGAAACACACACACACACTATTAAACCAATGTCTCTATTATTCTATTTAATTTAAGTGTGCTTATCTATCGACCTTTTTGATAGCGCGAGACGATCTGATCTCCTTTCAATTTGCGAGGCGGCCACACGTTCCATCCGGTTCTAGAAGACCGATAGAGACCCTCTCTTTTGTATAGAGTATCTAGACCCTGATCGCACGTCACGCTTGATCTCTGGCCAGGTGTTCTTAAGACCCTTATTTGCAAATAGGTGGAAGGCGCTGATCATACATAATATTCGCCAACAACACACTTTTTGACCCACAGGCACAAACAAACAAACCTAACACTTCTTAGTCCCTAGAATTTCCATAGCGCTAAAATTTCTTGTTAGTTTGACTTGAATTTTATTTTTATTTCTATTATTCAGTGAAACAATCACAATTACAATGACATTGCATAAGTTTTTGGAATCTAATGGACAGTTACATAAAGAAGAACACACCCTTCTTTGGATCATTGTTGCATCCTAGGACAATCTTGGCCCTTCTTTGCATCATTGTTGCATCCTAGGACAATCTTGGCCCTTCTTTGGATCATTGTTGCATCCTAGGACAATCTTGGCCCTTCTTTCACGAATAATCCTTTTCCACATACCGTATAATATAAATTAATATTAATTTTATAATTAAAATAGAGGTTTACTAGTTTGTTTGTATATGTTCTACATGTTTAGGATGTTCCTTCAAATTTTGAAAATAAATACGTTCTACTACTTTTGTGAAAAAAATCTTGAAGGATTAATTTAAAAAAAAACATAACTGTTCATTTTCAGAATATAAAAGGTCGTTGTTTCAACAGCATCAGAAATGTACAAGATCTAAAACATCAGGATATCGTTTTCAATATCTTTAATGGTTTTGGTGATCTAAACGTGAAGGACGGACGAACAGACACAAGAATAATAGCGTCTTTTCCCCTTATAGGCGCCGCTAAAAGTATAAAACTGAACACTAAGCACCACCATAACGTATCGGGTGCCCTAATTATTAGAGTGGCACTCAAGAGAATATAGAAGGTTAAACATATTTGATATCTTAATTGGCACACTTTTTTTTCTTGATCTACACTAATTGAGCTTTTAATAATATTCTGAAATTTTCAGCATGTTTGTGGCTCCATCTGCTGTTTATTTTACAACGTGTCCTGATGTACCCAACCTTGAATGTTTAACAAGTGATGCGGAGCTTGAAGAACTTTCCAAGAAAATTTTGATCAATTCAGAGGGACTAAGACTTCAGGTAGTAAATATTGATACTGAACTTAGAAAATGTATTTTTAGCTGTAGTCTTTTTCTAATGACTTTTTATCTATACAAATTTTCTGTGCCGATGAGTGCAATATAATTCATCTAATAGAAACTTCAGCTTGTGATAAACTAATTTGCTGAGGCTGCTGCCCTCTCCAACCTAAAAATAAACTTAAATTATATTTTATAAATATCCCAATGAAATGTACTCAACTCAATATAGTCATTACCTTATTGCAGATAATCATTTTGCGTACCTGGCCAACATAGTGTTTCTTTTAACCGCCTATTCATAAGTCTCTCCGTCTCTCGACAAAAATACCTGTCTATCAAGCAGTCATTTTCACAACTCTTCTATAGGAACAAAAGGTATTTTTCGACGGCTGCATTGGATAGGACACCTAACCGTTCGGAAAATGACCTTTGACAAAAGTCTTTTTTTTAACATATACATTTCTGAGACCCAAAGGTTAGCTATCTCGAAGACGGGTCCAGAAGTTTGGATATTATTTTTATCCTGCTCCCAAACTAAGGCACACAGACGACAAAACCGTTGTTTAAAGGACAGTTTACAATACAAATTTAAATGTTAAAGGATTTATGAATGAAAGTATAAACATGGGGGTAATGACAAATGTAGTCTTGAATTGATACAAGGTAATGAAAGTAAATAGGGCTTACTTCATTTAAGGAAGTCTTGTCCTAACAAACCGATTTTTCTAGTTAGAATAAGTATAAGTGTTGCATTTTTCTGGTCTTGTCTACTTTTGGCATCTTTCCTATCTGCGATGAATTTCCTTTTCTCTTGTATCCACCGTTCCTTGTTTGAACCTCGCCTCCTTCCGATGACTTTTTCCGCGCACCATTATTGCGGCAGGGGTCGATGTATCTGCAAGAGCTACGAAGCGGTTCTTTAGTTTCAATTGGAAATGTTCTGCAATATAGCAGTCATGCCTATTAACCTTCGTTGACTCTCTTGTGTTAAAAAATTTTTTTAGTCTAAACAGGCCGTGTGGCGTAGTAGATAGTTTTTTTTCCCTTTGTTTTCTTATGGAATTTTATACTCTTAACCGATCAATTCTTGTATATGTATATATTACTCTCTCACTCTCTCATATTTATTTATTTATTTATTATGTTTATAAATAGATTTTATATCGAAAACGGCTGTAACAATTTTCTTTAAAATTTCAAGGTATGTGTATCTTAATGAGAAAAAGAAATTCTCAACTCACTGGCCAAATTGCGAAAACTCGAGGTTGATCGTTATATTGGTTTAAACATGTTTCTTTTTCGTAAAATTCATGTTGGTTAGAGATTTTTTTTATAAATGAAAGGTTTTAAATGACGTCAAAGGAAAACAAAAACTTGACACCGCTTACGTCACGGGCTTATAGCAGTGCACTAAAACATTTAAACATGTTTTATTTAATAAATTGGCATAATTAAACATTTGTGCATCATCTTATTGTAAGCTCTATTAGCCTTTTCACCAAAGTAAAAGCCATTTACCATAGACCTATATATACTATACTTAGACTGGAAAACTGAAACAAATTTTTATCCGATAATGATCAAAGATATATAGGTCTAAGATATAGATTATATGTACGTAACTTCCCCTAATGTCAGTTTAATTGAGTTGAAAAAAAAAACATCTTTACTTCTTAAAACTACTTTACAAAACAACGCCTTGTTTTAGCTTTTTTTTTTTTTTTTTGAAGTTTTCACGACATTTTACTGTAGTGTTAGAAATCTGATCTGGGAGATCTTCATAACCAGTGTAGGTATAATATATATATATATATATATATATTGTTATGACTTTGCCATGCGCACCGCCATCTAAGCTAGAAGGTGCGCACTGGGATAAACTAGACTGAGAAGGATGTCAACATTAGGAAGAGAGGAGAACGATTTCCGCCCAAGTTGAGAGCCGAAGTGAAAAGACTGTGCCTAAGAAAGATGATGTTTTATGAACTTGTGATGTCGGGTAAATAAAGATATATGTGCCTCGTTGAGTTGCCTCACTTAAGCTTAAGTTATTACAATATATATATATATATATATAGAGAGAGAGAGAGAGAGGTCTGTGCTAACTACACGGCTCTCCGCAAAATGTTGATATTGCGCGGACGCGTTTCGTTTCTTGGATTAAAACTAGAATTTGTCAATTGAGCCGGAAGTACCTTTTCCTTATATATCTTTTGCATTTTTCGGTTCTCATTTTAAATTAAACTGACATGTGGGGGGGGGGGGGGGGCTATTGGGCTGTGAATTTAAGTGTACCTGATAGAGAAACAAATTCTGCAAAAAAATACGTGGAGTTGGGCTCAAACCTGATAGAGGCCACTGGCGGATCCAGGGGGGCGGTAGGGGCGATCGTCCCCCCCCCCACTCGGCCGACCCCCCCCCCCCCGAAGGGGGTGGGGGAGTAGAATTTTAGTATAGAATTAAACACAATTTGTATAGGAATTTATTACCTTGTTATTAATATATACTAATTATTTATATTTCAACTTTTTTAAAAGATTATTTCGCCCCCCCCTAGTATGTTGGCTGATTTGGTGGGGTCGGAAGGGGGGGGATGGCATCAATCTCGCCCCCCCCCCCCTTTCCATAAACTTTTGAGTGGGGGGGTGGTCCAATTTATTTATGGAAATCAAAGCTTGCTAACAATATCAATTAAATATCTATATGATTAAAACTTGTTATTGGTGTTTTAACTAATCTTTATATTATGTCGTTCCCCTGTTGGCTGGGGGGGGGGGCGAATACTTCTACTGCCCTTCCAACCTAAACCCTTTGAGTGGGGGGGGGGCGGTCCTACTTTGCTGAGCAAAATTTGTTGAATTAAAATATAACTTTTATATTATGTCGCTCCCTTTCTGGTATCTTGGCCGATTCGGTGGGGTGGGGGGTGGGTGGGAGAATTGCATGTACTGCCCTCCCCACTCTAGCCCTCTGAGTGGGAGGGGGCGGTCCTATTTTTATGGAGAAATCATAGTTTGTGAACAAAATAAGTTGAATACCTATATAATATAAGCTACATATTGACATGTGAACCCATTGTATATTATGTCGCACCACACTCTAATATCAAATTTTATCATTAGTAAATATAAAATGAAAAAGGGTTGTACCAGGTGGGAGGGGCGATTCATGCAATCGCCTTCCGACCATCGGACAAAACATTACTTTTTCTTTTTTGTTTTATAGTTAAGATATTACAATTTTTTTAAAAAATTTGTCACTAATATTATTTATATATGCTATAAATTAAATTCTTATATCGAGTCGCCCCACCCCTATTTTTTAATGCCAAATGCAATCATTAGCAAATATTATTAAAAGGAGCGAGGATTAATCGTTTTCACTCTACCGCCCCTCTTTTTCCAGACGAAAATACGATGTTTTAAAACAGAATAGTCAAATATGGCGACAGAGTTTATGTAATTTCATCATTTTTTATCATAATTTTTAACGAAAGACTTTGCTTTGGAAAATTTAGAATTCATACCAAATTTCTCAGTAGAAGAGTAACGATTGAGATGAGTTCTAAACTGAAATTTTCTTTTCCATTCCGCCTTTTTCCAAACTTAACTCAATCTGCAATTTTTCTAGTTAAATTTGGGACTATAGCTCACAATTTATGCTTGAATCCTAAAAATGCAAAAAAAAATTAGAGTAGAATCTAATTAGCCCACTTCATTTCTCCTCCCACTTCAGAAATTTTTTGTTAGAGCTTTAGATTATAGTTCTGCAACAAAAACAAAGTTACAAACATGCCTATTGAAATAAATGTATAACTTACAAATGAGCTTTTTTTTTTTATAAATATTATTTTTCGAACTTTTTTTTCGGCGGCGATCCTCAAAGCCATAATCTAAATATGTGAGGTATCTTCTAATCGTTTTATTTGCAATGTAGTAAAGGCCTATAAATTCATATTAGAATATTTTTCAATAAAACATTTTTCAAAAGTTCCTTTTTTAATAGGATGGATAATTAGCTGTAGATGTCATGGAAATGCGTTTTTGCAGTGAAGAATGCAAGAAAACGCTTTTGGCGTCGGGTTTCGCCCCGAACCCCACTGATTACCAATAAGCTGAAGTTGTCAGGAGAATGCGTTTCTGCAGTGAAGAATGCAAGAGAACGCTTTTGGCGACGGGGCTTCGCCCCGATCCCCACTGATTACTAATGAGCTGTAGATGTGCGGAGAATGCGTTTCTGCAGTGAAGAATGTAAGAAAACTCTTTTGGCGTCGGGGCTTCGCCCCGAACTCCACTGATTAGTAATATGGGTGTAGATGTCATGAGAATGCGTTTCTGCAGTGAAGAATGCAAGAAAACGCTTTTGGCGAACCCCAATGAGGAGGCTTACAGTGCTCCCCCAGAACCCCAAGCTATCAAATAAAAGACCTCAACATGACTATTTTTTGTTTGTTTTTTTTCGCCGAATGTTAAGAAACACTGCTTTTTTATATATTTTTTTTTTCATATATATATATTGTTATAAACCTGGTGGTGGCACAGATGGAGGTAGTGGTGTGTGTGTAGTCAGCCGACGCAAATCGCCCCAGTCCAGCGCAGGACGAGCGGTCAACTGTGACCAGTGACAGTACATGCCAGTTCGGCAACGACCTGTGTGTAAATATTACGCACGCAAGTCACGGCGATTGTGGTCATTCTGAGTTGTCAAGAACGTTCCATCCGATTCTAGAAGGCCAGTAGAGACAGTATATAACAGCGAGTTTGTCAAAAAGACTGGACTTCACGTTACCTCGCAATGTGACCAGTACGAGGCGAAGTTAGAAACAGTACGGTGTGTGAAGTCAGGCGGAGCAAGGCTAGGATTTTTGACAGTTAGTGTAATATTGTTGCCAACTGTACAGTGTTGTATTGTATTTGAAATTAAATTGCTACTGTTACTTTGGAGCCCGGAGTTGTGAGGTTCTTTAAGTTCGTTGTGTCGTGTGGTGCAGTTTGAAGAGAGCCTGGATAGAAGGAGAAACCGATAACACAGGCGAAAGGCCGAACAATCAATAGAGGTAGTCAACATGGGCGGACTGGCTATATGGGCGTTCGGGCAAATGCCGGTGGGCCGGTCCCCAAATGGGCCGGTATTACCACAACAATAATCTTTTTGTTTTAAATTACGTCTGTATTTTATAAGACAGGGGCCTCATTGATGTCTCTAAGGCACGTATTAAATAACTGTATGCATGCAACTGTATCGATACATTTTCTAAATAAATAGAATCATTTTGAGGACAGGTAGACCTAGAATTGTGTGCCCATCGTATAATTTACAATTTATGGGCTGGATGGTATAGAAATGCCTGGGCCGATCTTGACACCCAGTCCGCCCCTGGTAGTCAACGCTGGTGTTGAACATTAAACACGTTATATAATCATGAAGGGAACCGTCGAATGTCATCTACTTTTAGCCGTTTCTCAATGCTTCCTCTTTCTACGTTGTTAAGAAAGCGTCTTTTTTTATGTCGACTTATATTTTGTTCTTAATTTTAAAATTATTACGTCATCGTTACTAAGTAAAAACTTCCTCCTATTCCCGAAACAAATAACTAATTCCTAATCGTGCCATAACACTATAGAATCTTTCTATATCTAGATATAGACTCTATATAGAATAATCTAGATAGTAGACGTAGGCCTATTAGATCTAATAATTAATGAACTTTAGTCAGGTATAGCTAGATCTAGACTAGTGACATTTCTAGTCTAAAGATAGAAAATATATTTCTAATCTAGATTCAATCATAAAGGTAGATCTAGATATAGTCTACTTAATGACAATGTCATTGATTCCAAAGATTAATGATGGATGCATTGTTTACTATTTATTTGAATGTTTCACGAATCACATATGCCCATATGGTGATATGACTACGCCTACGGTATACGCAGAACCTATTACGATTTGACGGCTTTTGTAAGTTTGTCAGCTGTGCTGTACGAGATGCCAAAAAAATATGTAGATTCTAAAGTTCTAGAACAATAGATCTATTTCAATTATTTTATTAACATAAAGCTACTAATCTCATCTACAACATGTAACTCTTGATCTATAATATTACCAACGCATTCATATAGGCTGTATCTGTTGTATTAAATTTTAATATATAAATCTAAATATACTAAAATAGAGATATAATTTAGATCTATACGGTTTTAGTTAATACAAATCCATCGCCCTAACAACCAAGTTTGCATGGATGGTTCTCAGAAAGCCATTGGAATACTCATTGAATGGCCTCATGGTGAAAAAATAATTAAAAAATTAATTTCATTGTAACTATCGAGCTCTATGACAACCGCAGAGAAGAAATAGGAGTATTGGCCAAATTCGCCAAACAGTTAATTTTTTTTCGAGACCAATCTAAAAATAGTCCTTCAAAGGTTGAGAAACTCTGATTCCTCCTGAATAAAACAACTCATGATGCCTGGATTGACGTTCGGTGGTCACCTTGCCTGCTCGCATCTCCTGCCGGAAGGTTTGGGCTAGGATGTAATTATCCACATAATCTGAAGGAACATCCAAAAGATTTTGTACAAAACATATTGTGTGGCCTTGTAAAGCTCAACAACAGCAAGAACACTGTTCTCCAACGTTGAAATAGAAGGCTGACACACTTGCCAAATGTGAGAAAACAAATACACACTTCAACATCGAACTCTATACGGAAGAAATGAAGAAACTAATAGTCAATTGTAAAAACGAGAAATGGACAAGCTCTCATTCGATGAAATCTATTATAAACTATCCCGATAAGGTCACCTATAATTTTTCACATCAGAGCAGTACACATCATAATGAGAAAACATATGTTCCAGAAGCTCAAAATTGGGACCACTGACATTTGCCCTTTTGGAGTGTCATCAGAGAATGCTGACCATGTCTTCAAAATTGCATTCTTCATCAAGAGGCCCAAAACAAGACACCGGCCACAAAACCCATAATGATATAAGTTCGTGTGGGAGTTTTTACAATTTCTTCAACGGCTGTTAAAATCAATAATATGCATATCGTGTAAGGTTTTCAGTATTTTACTATAAGAAAAGAGATATAGTAAAACGTTCACTAATCATCACCTTCTCAATATTAGGTCCAATAGAGATTTTGTGGGTGTATTCTGAACTTAATATTTGAGTGTTTGAAAGTTTTGCAAACCTTTATCTATTTATCAGGGTGGAATCATCTCAAATGATCATCCTTGGTTTCATAGCATCATAAAAAATAGCGTTACACAAGAAACGAATCTGGGTTTTTCTAAATTCTGATACTTGGTGTGTAATAGTAGAGCAGCACCTACCTAAATAAATCGTAGAGAGTAAATACCTATAGTTTTTGTAGTATATATAGGTTTGTTGTTTTATATATGTAACTTTCGTAACTTCTTTTATAGAGAAATGACTTTGTAATTTCTTTTACTAAAAATGTGAGCTATTCGCGTCTGACACATATATAATTTTTATGTTTAGCAACGTAGCCCATTAATGTGTAAACAATTTATATATTACGCAAAAGACAATAACCCTTTTTTTTTTGCTTTCATAATAAATCAATTAACAATTCTTTGAAAGAGTGTTGCTTCTTTAATAGAACCAAAATTACAATGCTCGTATTTATTTCCAAGAGCGAAAATAAAAATAAAGGTAGAAAAACATATATATTAGTAGATTTTGGAAGAGACATTGAAATCTATTTTTTTAGACATTGTAAAAGTACAAATTAAAAGCGACTAATATTTCTGAAACGCATTTTAATACCGATACTTAAATCGCGAATATCGGTATGAAACCGAGACCGTAGAGATAATCAGTCCTGCGCGCTAACCGCACGACCAGGCATTGCTCTTAATCTAATGACAAACTGGTTACAAACTAATAGCCTACTATTGATAATATACCTACACATTACGGAATGACAACTACCGGATATGTACAATATGTCAGAAGAGCGATTTTAGATAATCTTTTGGTATTGAGCATTTTCATTTAGGTCTAAATGAAACTAGAATGAGGATGTAAATCTACCTAAATTAAACTACTAATTTAGCACTCTCAATATCTATATCTACTATATTAAAATAGTAGATTAGTTTTAATATTTTATAACATTGCAATATTGACATATTGACAATCTAGACTTTAGAAATAAAAATCTACACTTTAATCCTAGAAATTAAAATTATAGATCTTGATCTAGTCTAAATCATGGCTGTCTGGTAGTGCGGTATGCGCGCTGGGCTGTCGTTTGGATTCATCGATGGTCCCAGGTTCAAACCCTGCCCGCTCCCATCCCCCGTCGTCCTACGGGAGGTTTGGACTACAACTCTGAAGGAACATCCGAAACATGTAAAACAACAAACATTCTAAACTAGACCAAGAAATTCTAAATCTAGATTCTATTATGATTTTAATTGGAACTTAAATCTAAATCTAGTTTTAAAAATCTAGCTGTAGTGTAAGAAAAAAAATCTAGATCTAGTGTAAAAAATCTAGCTCTAGTGTAAAAAAATCTAGATCTAGTGTAAAAAATCTAGTTTTGATCTAAATCTAGCTATTATGTCTTTTTAAAATGCGAGTAACATTACGAGGTTTAATAAACATTATTATACCGAGTTGTTTTAGTATTTAAAGAATTTATTCCATATGACGTCAAAGGAAAAAAATCCACTACGTCACACGGCCTAGTTAGACTAAAAAATATCATCTATACGAGAAGCTTGTTGAGTGTTCATAGACATTAGTGCACCGAGTGATTTCTTTTAGCATTTCATTTAAAGAATAAACTCCATATGACGTCAAAGGAAAAAAATTCCATTACGTCACACGTCCTAGTTAGACTAAAAAATGTCATCTTTATATATATATATTGTTACGAATCTCCCTTTCCAGGCTCGCTGCAAATGGCACCAAACGACACCACCAACTTAAAGAACTTGACAACTCTGGGATTCAAAGTAACGTAATAGTTTAATGTCAATAAATAACAGCCAACACTGTACAATTGGCAGCACGTAACGCAAGACTGTACAAATATCTCTCCGCCGTATCAACTCTTGCACTGGTCTCTCTCTGTCTCGTCTCGGACTTGTACTGAGCCGTTGTAACAAACTGTAGATCGGGGAGTTGTGACTGACTCGTCTCTGATACCCTCGCTCTTTATATAGGGTCCCTGCTTGGTTTTGTATTGCATATGCTTCGGGCCACTTAGTAAAATAATCTATCACTACTAGAATGTACTTGTTTCCTTTCTGGGACTCAGGAAATGGTCCGGCTACATCGATCGCTATTCTTTCAAAGGGATTACCGACGTTGTATTGCTGCATACGTCCCCTCGTTCTCCTGTGTGGGCCTTTTGCTGCTGCACATGTGTCGCACCTTTGGCACCATTCTTCTACATCATCTCGGTAGCCGAACCAGTAAAACCGCTGGCGTACTTTTTCAAAGGTCTTGTTGACGCCTAAATGTGACCCACTGGAATTATTATGGATTTCTTGCAGCACCTCAGCAACTCTCACTTTGGGCAGCAACATCTGTAAGCGATTGCATGTTCCATCTGCCGTTTCCCAGACTCTCTTGAGAACTCCATTGTCGATTGTCAGTGAGTCCCATTGCGCCCAATATGCCTTGGTTGCAGTTCCCTTATCAGAAAGGTGATGCCATTCCGGTCTTTGCCCGTCTTCCTTCATAAGCAGAATGGGAGCCAGATCTTCATCTTTTAACTGGTCTTCTCGAATTCTTTCGTCGGACCATGACTCGGAAGCTTGTACCCCAAGACGTTGGCAATCAATGATAAATCCCTTCTCTTCAACCTTGCTGCAGTGTTTACATTCCATTCTGCAAGGTCGTCGAGACAGCGCGTCAGCATTCTGGTGAGTTTGTCCTTTTCGGTGCTGTGTCTCGAAGTCATAGGTTTGCAAACGTTCAATCCACCTGGCGACTTGACCTTCAGGATTTTTAAATGACAACAGCCATTGAAGAGCAGCGTGATCTGTCCTAAGGATAAACTTTTGCCCATATAAGTATTTGTGAAAATGTTAGATAGCATCCACAACTGCCAGTAGCTCACGGCTGGTGACACAGTAGTTTCTTTCGGCTTTGGACGAGCTCCGACTAAAGTAAACTATGACCCTCTCAGTTCCATCTACCTTTTGGGATAAGACAGCACCTATTCCAGTATTGCTCGCATCGGTGTCAAGTATGAACGTCTCGCCTGGTATCGGGTAGGCCAGAATGGGTGATGAAACAAGAGCCTTTTTAAGTCGCTCAAAGGCCTCCTGACATTCCGTTGTCCAAATAAACGGCCGCTTCGGTTCTGTCAATTGATGAAGGGCGCTACAGAGGCTGGAGAAGTTTGGTACGAAACGTCTGTAGTACGTGCAGAGTCCAAGAAAGCTTCTTAACTCCTGGATATTAGCGGGGATCGGCCATCCATTTACAGCTTCAACTTTATCCGGGTCTGTGCTGACTCCTTCCTTCGACACGATGTGCCCAAGGTACTTGACGCTCCTTCTGAACAAGAAGCACTTCTTTAGATTCAATTTCATTCCAGCGTTTCTGATTCGTTCGAATACTTCCTTCAGGTTTGCGAAGGTGTTGCCTATGACGATAATGTCATCTAAGTACACCAGACACGTGGTCCAGTTAAGTCCTCTTAGCACATGCTCCATTAGTCTTTCAAAGGTGGCTAAGGCGTTGCATAGTCCAAAAGGCATAACGGTAAATTGCCAGAGACCATTACCAGCAGAGAAGGCTGTTTTATCTCTGTCCTCGGGGTGTAGTCCCACCTGCCAGTAACCGCTCTTCAGGTCAAGGGTGGAAAAGATCTGTGACCCAGCAAGAGTGTCCAATGTGTCGTCGATCCTAGGAAGCGGGTAGCTGTCCTTGTGTGTGGCGTCGTTTAATAATCTATAGTCGACACAAAATCTCTTAGATCCATCTTTCTTCTTTACCAAGACGATGGGTGAACACCATGGACTGTTGGATGGTTCAACAACCCCTTGCTGCCTCATTCGTTCTATGATGTCCATAGCTTCTTGGTGTTTTGCTAGCGGCAGGCGACGTGGTTGCTGTCGTATAGGCCTAGTGTTTCCTGTGTCTATTCGATGCTGGATTAGATTTGTTCGCCCAAAGTCCATTTCATCAGATGGCAATATGTCAGAAAACTCTCTGAGGAATTGTTCTGCCTTGGTGTACTGTTCTTTTGACGAGATCGTTTTGACTTCTGTCAGAAGTTTAGTAACGTGCGGTTCACTGGACTCGAGTCTTTCGTCGGGGTTTTCACTGCTACAGTTTCTTATCATCTCAAGAGCATGGCAACCAGCGATGGTGCTACCTTCCCGCAAATGTTTCTCTACTGTACCGAGGTTCATAATTCTTACGGGCACCATTAGGTCTTTCCCAATCATGACTAGTGTCTTTCCTACTGCTATCCCGTTGGGGTTGGTGTCCAAGCTTTCTACCAGCGCTGTTCCTGTCGTGGGATAGCCGTCCTCAATTTTCCCCCAAATGATCATTTCTGACTTAGCAGGCAAGGTTGTATTTTCTACCAACTTAATCCTTCTGACACGGCCATCTTCTTCATTCTCGTCGCCAAGCAAGGGTACTTCAAGATCCCCACATTGTAAAGTGCCTCCGCCGATATTTAAGGAAATGCCATATTTCAGCATGAAGTCGAGCCCTATTATGCAGTCATCTGTGACGTCAGCAATCAGGAATTCGTGTTTGAATGACTGATTCCCGATCTGGACTGTTATGTCGATCAGGCCTTTTATGGGCATCAGTTCTCCACTAGCTGTTTTCAACGAGTAGGCCCTAACTGGCGTTTTCTTGCTACTGTCCACTTTATCCGTCCGTATGACTGATCGTGAAGCACCAGTATCTAGGAGGAAGTGATAATTTTGACATCCAATTTTTCCATTGATTTTCAGACTCTTACTCTGCCCTAGCACGGCGACCGGGATGATGGTTGCAGGGGCTCTCATTGTCTGTGTCGCCGGGTTCTGCCCCTTGAAGCCGGCGCGTGCTAGTTTCCCTGGTAGCCCCGGGAACTTGGTTTGTAATGGGTTCCAGTTTGTGGGAATCTTCTAGTGCAGCTTCTTTGTATATGACCGAGTTCGCCACAATTCCAGCATCGTACAGGAGCCCTAGGTTGATTTTCTGGTATCTGGTTTGTTCGTCGTTCATCTAGTGCCTCTGTCACCCTTCTCACAAGTTGTGCAAATTCTTCCTCTTTGACTTCCAACTTTCGGCCTTGATGAGTGCTCCCTGATGCGTCTTTGGCGGCTTCATAAGAGAGAGCGTATACGAGGGCTTCACTGGCCTTACGTCTACCACTAACTCTGGTGGCTTTCTTCAACTCGGGGTCTCGAAGCGCATCAATGAAGGCGTCTGTGATAATGACTTCCAGAAAATCTTGTGCGGCTGTTGGGTAGGCCAAATGTGCGAGACGTTCGATGTCTGTCTCTAGCTCCTGTAGTGTTTCATCGGGGCGCTGTTGTCTGGTCTTTAGTTGCACACGATATACTTCTTGCAGATGTTCATCCCCGTATCGGAGTTCCATAGCCTGGACAAGGGCGGCGAAGTCTTGCCGGTTCGGTAGAGACTGTAGCAATTCGGAGGCTTTTCCTCTTAGGGATAACACGAGGGCTGTTGCTTTCTCCTCCTCACTGTTCCATTTGTTAACTTTGGCTGCTGCGTCAAATTGCTTCCTGTATACTGACCAGGACACGGAACCATCAAATACGGGGGGCTTCATTTTCCCGGAGACTTCAGTTACAAATGATGTCATATCTGCTTCTGGTACATTGGTGTGCTTGCGTTGGGCTTGTATCTTCATTTCGTCGATGGCCTTCTCCACTGCGTCGACCCTCTGATTCATCTGCTCGTCAATGTTGGTGATTCTCTCCTCCACAGCATGTATGCGTTGGTTCATTGCCAATAACTCCGTTTTGATTCCCGAGTTCATCGTGTCTATCTTGGAATTGGGGTTTTCTAGCCCCGAGTTCATCTGTTCTCGCATAGAACCGATCTCCTCACGAACAGCTGCCATCTGCTCCTGTTTGCTACTGGCGATCTGTCCCTGCATAGCTGCCATCTGTTCCTGCATGATACTGGTACTGGTTCTCTGTTGCTGCATGCTACTGGTGAGCTGTTCCAGCAAGTCCGGTTCGACTTCAAAAAGATACGTGTCCGGATCTTCTTTTTCCTTCACCAGTTCTTCCCGAAGGCGTGCTTGTAAGGTTTCTTTGTTTCCGCTCGTCTTCAGATCTCGATTACGGAGCTCTTGCCTCAGTTCCTTCACAAGGAGTTGGTCTAGCGTTTTCGTAGTAGCCATTGCAGATCCCACTTCTGACACCAGTGTTACGAATCTCCCTTTCCAGGCTCGCTGCAAATGGCACCAAACGACACCACCAACTTAAAGAACTTGACAACTCTGGGCTTCAAAGTAACGTAATAGTTTAATGTCAATAAATAACAGCCAACACTGTACAATTGGCAGCACGTAACGCAAGACTGTACAAATATCTCTCCGCCGTATCAATTCTTGCACTGGTCTCTCTCTGTCTCGTCTCGGACTTGTACTGAGCCGTTGTAACGAACTGTAGATCGGGGAGTTGTGACTGACTCGTCTCTGATACCCTCGCTCTTTATATAGGGTCCCTGCTGGCCTTCTAGAACCGGACAGAACGTCGCTCGACCATTCTGGGTGGTCAGATGACTACAATTCTCTTGACGCTCTTGAGCTGTGTTCACGACGCCGATCCTTCCCGAACCGTCATGTTGAAACTCGTCTCGGCTGACCGTCGTAACTCGTCACGCTCGACCGCTCATCTAGCGCTGGCCTGGGACGATCGGCGTCGGCTGACCACACACACACACACCACCCCCATCTGTGCCACCACCAGGTTTATAACAATATTTATCTATATATATAAAAGGATTAAAGACGTTTTTTTTTTGTTTTATCTGTCAGTCTGTCTGTCCGTTATGTTAATAGCGAGAAAAAAAAGTCTAAAAGCTATTGAAAATCTGATTAAAATTTAATTTCCCTTCCGAAACATCGCATTAGTTTTAAGTTTCTATAATAGATTGTTCTGGATGTTTATATATTTATAGTGAGAGAAAATAAGAAAATTTCAGATTAGTCAAATGCCGTTAATTAAATTTGTGGGATGGTCTGTTATGAAAATTAGATGTACCATAGTCTTATGGAGATTTTTTTCAAACCATACTTTGCGATTTTACATAAATAGAGTTAAACTATTTTTCATAAAAAATCCGGAACAACCAATTTTCGTAAATGAGAAAATTATTTGTTTTATTTATTAGAAGAGGGATTTCAAAAATTTATTAGCGTTATTAAATTTTTCATATAAAATTCGGATCATTTTTGGCAAAGATTTGTAAGAAAATTAAGTCGATTTCTTTTTCGAAACGAAATCCGGAACATTCTTTACCGATTAAACAACTTTTATTATGTTTCGGCAAGAAAATTAATTGTAAAATAAGTCTAAAAATTGATTTTCAATAATCGTTTCTAGTAAATTACTTTCTTATTTTAAAATCCTGAATAACCTATTATCGATATTTTTGAAAAAAATATAATTATTTGACATAAAGTTGTTTAAATTAAAAATTGGGAACAATTGATATTGATAAATAAACTATAGTGACGTAGTGTCAAAGAATATGTGTAATATTAGTCAATTATGCGATTTCAAACAATCATTTGACATAATTTTTTTTTATAAAACAATATCCGGAACAACTTTATAGTTAATGAAATATAAATCAGTATAGATATTTTTTTATTTAGCATTTATATGCTATTTACATTTTAAAAAACCGGAACAATATATTAAAGATCGTGTGTTTCTTGCAACGTTTAAGCATGGAAATAAAATCTAATATAAGTTAGAAGAGCAAACAAATATTCATTGGCATTGATTTGTTTTTCACAAAACATCAGGAACAATCTATTATAGATACTTAAAACTATTGCAATATTTCTGAATGAAAAATTAAAGGTTCAATCAGATTTACAATAGCCTCTAGTTTTATATGTTAATCTAATCGTGACGGACAGACCGACCAACAGACAAAACACACAAAAATAATCTTCTTTTATTCGGATGGGAGCACTAAACAAAAAATAAATAAAAATTATTTTTTTTAAAGTTTAAGGAATTGGTTTAGCACCTCAATATGTTGCGACGTTACGCTACTGCACGAAAGTCGCTGCATAAAAAGTCCATTTTAAAAAATGTGCGTGATATTTACATAGAAAGTGCATTATTAGCCTTAATAAACAAACAGAAATGTTTTCTTTTAATTTTAGCAGCTAGTTGACCACAAAAAACATCTTTAACTATTATTTATATTTGTTGTAAACAAATAGCGGCATTTCCCCTTACGGGCGCCGCTAAAAAGTGATTTTCAATCATCGTTTCTAGTTTCCATTCTAGTAAATTACTTTCTTATTTTAAAATCCTGAACAACCAATTGTCGATATTAAAAAAAAAAGGCATTTGATATTAATTTGTTTTAAGTTGAAAATACGGAACAATTAAATATCGATAATTAAACTATAGTTTATTATTGTCCAAGAATATAAGAATAATGTAAGTCTATGATGCTATTTCAAATAAAAAAATTTATTCAACAATAACCGGAACCACTTCATTGTCAATGAAATATAAGTCAGTATAGAGATTTTCATTTAGCATTTATTTGCTATTTACTTTAAAAAACCGGAACAACATATGATTGATCATGTGTTTTTACAACGTTTAAGCACGGAATTTAAATGTAATATAAAGTGGAAGAGCAAATAAACATTCTTTGGCATTGATTTGTTTTTCCCCAAAACATCCAGAACAATCTATTATAGATATTGCAATCGCTCCGCCTGCCTACAAAAATCAGTGTCTACCAGGTGGTGGTTCTCTCAACACATCTTTATGGCTCTGAGACATGGACACTATACAGGAAACATCTAAGACCTTGAGCGCTTCCATCAAAGATGTTTGCGCTCCATCATGGACATACAGTGGCAAGACCGCACTACAAACATCGATGTCCTTGCGAACGCCGGTATGGACAGTATAGAGGGACTTCTTTTGGTCCAACAGTTAAGCTGGATAGGGCCCGTACCCCATATGGGAGACGAACGTATGCCAAAGGCAGTCTTTTTTGGTGAGCTAAAAGGTGGTCGACGTAACAGAGGCGCCCCACGGAAACGCTTCAAAGACCAGCTTAGGCGTCAACTTTCCTTGGCTGACATAGAAGAGAGCCCCTGGTTGCATGCGGCCTCAGAACGAGACAGCTGAAAATCTAAATCGACCGTCTGCGGACAATGGTTATGCTTGCCCTGGATGTGGCAAAATATGTAGGTCACAGCTGGGGCTGCACAGCCACGGGAAATAATGCACTCCTCACTAATCTTCGGATTCGAAGACAAGCCTTATTAATATTATTGCAATATTTCGGAAGGAACATTTAAGGTTAAATCAGACTTTCAATAGCCTTTAGAGTTGTTATTTTTAATCTAAACGTGACAGACAGTCAGACCAACAGACCCACAGAAAAAACGCACAGAAATAAGCGTCTTTTATTTTGATGGAGGCACTAAACAAAAAATATATAAAAATCTGATTATTTAAAAAATTTTGAGGGAACTGATTAGTACCATGTCTAGTCACAGCTTGTCACGCTACTGCACGAAAGTCGCTGCATAAAAAGTTCATTAAAAAATGTGCGTCATAATAGGGTTTGTTGCTAAACATAAAAATTATATATGTGTCAGACGCGAATAGCCCAATTTTCAGTAAAAGAAATTACAAAAGTCATTTCTCTATAGAAGAAGTTACGAAGGCTATATAAAATACAACCACAGACCTATATATACTACAATAAATATAGGTTTTTGATTTCTAGTTACGATTTATTTAGGAAGGTGCTGTTTTACTATTACATACCAAGTATTAGAGTTTAGAAAAACCTAGGTTTGTTTCTTGTGCAATGCTATTAGCTAACACCTCATATCATCTCTCTATTAGTATATTTAGATCTATAATCTAATTATAGTCTAGATCTATATATAAAAATCGAATAGATCTAGTAATAGTATAGATTCTATCTTGAGACTAGATTGCCGAGTCTAGCCTATGCTATCCCTATAGTCAGTTTTTATATGAAAAATGTCTAGATATTAATAAAGACTAGAGTTTTTTAATTATTAGATACTAGCCTGACATTACCCGCGGCCTGCGGGTCTAAGTTTGTGTTTACTAATCTAGTGGATTGGATTTAGATGTATGTTAAACTTAGCTAATGATCGTTTCAAGTTTTTTCTCTTTAGCTACGAAAATAAAATTAGGTTAGCGAAAATTGGTTTACCCGAAGCCGATACATTCATTTCTA
Source organism: Biomphalaria glabrata (assembly GCF_947242115.1). Classification (NCBI taxonomy): domain Eukaryota; kingdom Metazoa; phylum Mollusca; class Gastropoda; family Planorbidae; genus Biomphalaria; species Biomphalaria glabrata. The sequence goes on from NC_074712.1 coordinate 24,465,000, forward strand.
TTAAAAACGAAAAGAGCGATAGCTTTGTTATATGAATGGGATTATAAAGTGAACAATTAAACGAAATAATTTTTAGTATGCGATTCATGAATGAATATAGATCTAGGCTATCTCAACTCGGCTTCGCAGCTTTCGTAAACGAATGTAGTCTCTTAAAAATGCTTTAGAAAACCAAATTTGAATGTTTATTTGATCAAAATATGAAATGAATGGACTATAATTAGTATGTTCATGTGTTAAAGTATAAAACTATCTGTGCGAAGAGAAGTTTTATCATCTTAGAGTTGAATTAGAGTTTTATATCTAGGGATGGGATTATAAAGTAAACAATTAAACGAATTAATTTTTAGTACGCGATTCATTACGGTATTGTCTAATGAAAGAATGTTCGCCAGGAAATCTGTAGTCACAGATATCAGGAACGAATTTATGTAAAAAATGCTTTTGAAACACAAAATTGAAGGTTAATTTTATTATGTAATGAAATCAATGGATCTTCTTTTGTATTTTCATGTGTCAAAGTAAAAAACTATCTGCGCAAAGTATATTTCTTAAAATTAGATCTAGGTCTAAATCCTTTCGATCTTTTCTCATGTCAACATTGTTAACCATGGCCTAGATCCATAAAATACTATAGCTGTAATAGAGTCGGACAACTTTTTTTTTTAGGGTCTTACGTTTGTTTTAGGGCTACAATACATACACTAAGGTCTAAGTTGGTACCCAAGAAACATTCCTGCCTAGTTTTATCAAGATTGGTCAAGTGGTTTTGATGTCTATAAGTAACATACATACATACACCTCACATTCTACTTTATAATATAGATAGACATAGGACATAGATTTAATAATACTGTAATACGTTTACTATACTCTATACTTAATCTACTAGACTAGAGATCTATCTATAGATCTATCTATAATTTAGTCTATCTAGATCTATACAATATTCATTATAACACTTCTACTTATAATGACTTATTTAATAAGTTAGTACTTAGACTTAGATCTATTATAGTTTATTAATAGATTTACTTTTCAATGCCTAGACCTAATAATAAAATTGCGAATGATGTCTATAATGACTGATTATTTTTTTTATAGTAATAGGCCTACTAGATCTAGGTCTAGACTCTACTTAAATCTAGTCTAAAATAATGACTAAGACTCTAGATGATTGAGAAGTTCACATATAGGTGTTGTTAATAATACGGCATGTCGGCTGAAAGTATATAAAGTGCTTTTTTTGTAAAAATAAAAAATATGTGCCGGTACTCAGTGATAGATTGCCTAACTTTCAACTAATAATAAATTAACAATTAACGTTGAATTACAAGAAAAGTAATCATTTTTCCCGACATTGAAAAAAGGTGCCGGTACCCCGTACCGGTGCGTACCGTCACAAAAATATATGTATATCTCAATCTTCTTTCATTTCATTTTTTTTTGCGGGTTATGGCTACTTAATACATTAATACCGGATCAATTATATAATAAGTATACAAGCAGGATTTCGAGCATTGGATAAATTTATTTTTTAAATAGGGCCTACAAAGTTTTATGGAAGAGTTGTTTGAAGTTTGTAACTTCTTAAATTCAGGCTAAAAATATCGAAGCCTACATTTTTACACTCATTTCTAAACAATTAGAAGAGATGGACTGACTCATAGTGTAGCTTGTGTACATCTGCAAAAACACAAAATCTCTTTGTAATCTTATCAGTTAGACTTTCAAAACTATTAAAAAAAACTTAGTGATTATTTTTACTGTATAATTCTATTATTATTCCTTTTTAGAATTAGGATATAAACAAAAATTTGCCATATTACTTTGTCTAACAGAAAACATATAAGAATGTGGTCGATCACAGGGAGCGTATCAATCTGATTTTAGTGTCGATGACTTTGAAGGTGCAAATTGTTTTGAGTTTTGCAAGTGCTACTGTAGACTTAATTTTGACCAGTTGTTCAGGTTTTGGTTCTTTCATCTGAGTCAATAACTCCAAGTTATTTAAAACTACTGACACTTGTCAGCTTTTCGCCACCAATGCTGATGTCTCTTTTAAAGTTCTGTTGGCTATTGGTCATAATTGTTTTTTTCGGCAATGATTTGCATAAAATATTCTGCGGAAAGCGTCTATACGCATCACCATGTCAGCTAATTCTTCTTCTTCCAGACCATCTATGTCGTACGCAAAGCTATACATTTTTATTCCTCATATTCTTACAGAACCTTCGTAGCCCTCTTCCATTACCCTTTCAAAAAAGATATTGAAAAACGTTGGGGAAAGGTAGGAAGCCTTATCTCACTCAAACTGTGGTTTTAAACCAGTTTGCAATGATGTTGTGGAAGTACACTGCACAAATAACCTGCTTATAGAGGTTTTGGATAATTTTTAGCAGCCCACTCAAGGGGAAAAGCCGCTATTAGGTTTGTGAAAAATGTCCGTCTTTCACACTCAGATCTCGAAAACTAAAAGAAAAATGAAAACTATTATTTCACCATGCGATGCGGCTTGAAAAGTTTAGGTGCAACGGCTACTTTTGGTTTTCTTAACGCAAACCGTTTAGTTTATAAAATTAATTATGCAAGCGATTTTTTCAAAAAAATACACCAATTCTAAAACTATTGCAAAATGTAAGGGGGGTAATGTTACAATATGTTAACAAAGAGGGAATATTTTTTGTGTATTTTCAGTATCACTAAGTCAAATATAATTATAAAATGTACAAGATGTACAAGAAATGTTTACAACAAATATAAATATTAATTAAAGATGTTTTCGTGATCAACTAGCTGCTAAAATTAAAAGAAAGCATTTATGTTTGTTTATTAAGTCTAATAATGCACTTTGTATGTAAATATCACGCACATTTTAAAAAATGGACTTTTTATGCAGTCTAACTAGCCTATCAAATGAAAAGCCAATAGTACAAACTCGGTGCACCAATGTCTATGATCCCTCGAGAAGCTACTCGTAAAGATGACATTTTTTAGTCTAACTAGGACGCGTGACGTAATGGAATTTTTTTCCTTTGACGTCATATGGAGTTAATTCTTTAAATGAAATGCTAAAAGATCTCACTCGGTGCACCAATGTCTATGAACACTCGACAAGCTGCTCGTATAGATGACATTTTTTAGTCTAACTAGGACGTGTGACGTAATGGAATTTTTTCCTTTGACGTCATATGGAGTTAATTCTTTAAATGAAATGCTAAAAGAAATCACTCCGTGCACCAATGTCTATGAACCCTCAACAAGCTGCTCGTATAGATGATATTTTTTAGTCTAACTAAGCCGTGTGACGTAGTGGATTTTTTTCCATTGACGTCATATGGAATAAATTCTTTTAATCCTAAAACAACTTGGTATAGTAATGTTTATTAAAACTCGTAATGTTACTCGCATTTTAAAAAGACATAATAGCTAGATTTAGATCTAATCTAGATTTTTTACATTAGATCTAGATTTTTTTTTTACACTAGAGCTAGATTTTTTACACTAGATATAGATTTTTCTTCTTACACTACAGCTAGATTTTTAAAACTAGATTTAGATTTAAGTTCTAATTAAAATCATTATAGAATCTAGATTTAGAATTTCTTGGTCTAGTTTAGAATGTTTGTTGTTTTACATGTTTCGGATGTTCCTTCAGAGTTGTAGTCCAAACCTCCCCTAGGACGACGGGGGATGGGAGCGGGCAGGGTTTGAACCTGGGACCATCGATGAATCCAAACGACAGCCCAGCGCGCATACCGCACTACCAGACAGCCATGATTTAGACTAGATCAAGATCTATAATTTTAATTTCTAGGATTAAAGTGTAGATTTTTATTTCTAAAGTCTAGATTGTCAATATGTCAATATTGCAATGTTATAAAATATTAAAACTAATCTACTATTTTAAATATAGATATTGAGAGTGCTAAATTAGTAGTTTAATTTAGGTAGATTTACATCCTCATTCTAGTTTCATTTAGGCCTAAATGAAAATGCTCAATACCAAAAGATTATCTAAAATCGCTCTTCTGACATATTGTACATATCCGGTAGTTGTCATTCCGTAATGTGTAGGTATATTATCAATAGTAGGCTATTAGTTTGTAACCAGTTTGTCATTAGATTAAGAGCAATGCCTGGTCGTGCGTTTAGCGCGCAGGACTGATTATCTCTACGGTCTCGGTTTCATACCTTCTCGATGCCATCCTCAGTCGACTAGCGAATATGCGGATCCGACATGGATCCGTCTGCCACAGGGGCCACCTCTGAGTTTATGTGGCAACACAAACTCTCTTTGTAATCTTGTTAAACTTATTTTACAATTAATTTTCTAGCTGAAACATAATAGATTTTGGATTTGAAAAAGAAATCAACGTACATTACTTAAATTTTCTTAGAAATCGTCGCCAAAATTGTTCCAAATTTTATTTGAAAAATGTACTAACACAAATAACTATTTGAAATGTCTCTGTTAATAAATAAAACAAATAATCATCTTTTCATTTACGAATATCGGTTGTTCAGGATTTTTATGAAAAACATTCTAACTCTATTTATGTAAAATCGCACTATTGTCGTACATTACATTTAATTTTCTTTTTAAAACGTTTTAAAATCTAATTATCGTTAATATTATGTTCCTATTTTTTAAGGAAAACAACTTCCCAACACCAAAGTATGGTATGAGAATCTCTCAACAGGGCTGTGGTACATTTAATTTTCATATGAGACAATTCCAAAAATGTGTATTAACGGTATTAAATTTATCTAGAATTCTCTTTTTCTCTCACTGTATATACAAACATCCGAAACAATCTATTATAGATACTTTTTGTCTTTATAACCGTGACGGACAGACAGACTGACAGACAAAACGAACAAAAATGCGGCTTAAATATATATACAATATATATATTATAAAGTAGAAAGTAAGGCGTATGTATGTATGTATATATGTTACGAATAGAAATCAAAACCGTTTGACCAATCTTGATAAAACTTGGCAGAAATGTTTATTGGGTACTAACATAGACCTTAGCCCTAAAACAAACTTAAGACCTTCAAAAAAAAAAAAAAAATAGACCAACTCTATGAAAGCATCATAACTTCATCGATGTAGGCTACGTTTACTATATTTACATGAAAAAAATCTAAAGGTTCTAGATCTAGATCTAATTTTAGAAACTACACTTTACGCAGATAGTTTTCTACTTTGACACATGAAAATACAAACTATAGTCTATTGATTTAATTATTTAATAAAATTAAGCTTCAAATGTGTGTTTCAAATGCATTTTTACATAAATTCGTTCCTTATATCTGCAAATTTAGAAGTCCTTACGAACATTCTTTCATTAGACATTACGCTAAAGTTACACATCTCTCAATTCCTAGGTCTAAAACTTTGATTCCACTCTAAGATGATACAACTTCTCTTCGCAAAGATGGTTTTATAATTAAACACATGAACATATTAATTATAGTCCATTCATTTCATATTTTAATCAAATTAACATTCAAATTTGTTTTTCTATAGAATTTTTACATGAGTGCAACTCTATTCTTAATATCGCGTGAATTCAGATCAATTAGCTATTTTTAAGCTCCATTCATAATATTTTTTTATTCACGAATTCATGCATTCTCTTTACTTATAACATTATTTTTTTTTAATTGTTTATAATGCACTATATCAGTGATTACATCATCAATACGCAAGTTAAGACCCTCGGGCAGCGGGTAATATCTGTCTAGTATATCTATATTATAAAGTAGAAAGTAAGGCTTATGTATGTATGTATGTATGTATTTTATGCCCAATAGAAATCAAAACCATTTGACCAATCTTGATAAAACTTGGCAGAAATGTTCCTTGGGTACTAACTTAGACCGTAGTTTATGTATTGTAGCCCTAAAACAAACTAAAGACCTTCAAAAAAAAAAGTTGACCAACTCTATGAAAGTATAGTATCTTATAAATCTAAGTCACAAATCCATGTCTATATGATGAGACAAGACGGAGAGGTCACGCATGCGCAGAGATGATAATGTCTAGGTCTAAATTAGCTCTTATTCAAGAAAACATAATGTTTTACTTTTACACATGAACATACATATTACTGTCTATTCATTTCATTATTTAATGAAAATAAACCTTCAAATTTGAGTTCACAAAACATTTTTACATAAAATCTAAATGTAGATCTAAATAGCTTAAAAAGACTTTTCATACTTTTCCGTAAGTCGCAGCACCATTACATGAACCGCGTAGTGATACAAATGTAATGAACGTCAGAGGTCATAATATCGCGCATTATAAAGGCATAGTATAACTACTATAAACTACTTACATAATACAATTTACTTTCCAGTGTGTTTTTTTAAGCATTTAAGCCTACAGCTACCGATTTGGTTTTAATTTGAAGTCTTTATTTTCAATTTACTTTTTTCTTTAATATTTACTTAAGCGCATTTATACCTCCCAACAACATAGCTACATATATACAAAAAAATTCATTCATCATGTCGTCCTAGATAGTGTGTAGCTAGATCTAGGTCAACACAAGCCATTTACTTGGCTCAAAGTATTTCGTTATTGACTAGACTACTATGGCATTCAAATTTTTTTAGATTTTAGATCCATATCTACATTAAATTAAACTAACAATGTTATGTTAAGAGTTACATTCCCGCGTTCGCTTTAATTATAAAATATATTTGACATCTTGATATCGTGCACTTCTAAATACAGAAGCCTATGTTTTAACTCAATAATTGGATCTAGATATCTAGGTCAAATAGCTCTTTTTAGCTCCATTAATAATATTTTTTGTTCATGAATTCATGCATTCTCTTTACTTATAACATTATTATTGTCTTTAATTATTTTTAATGCACTATATCAGTGACTACATCAGCAATACGCAAGTTAAGACCCGCGAGCCGCGGGCACGTTGCCCTGCCTCATCGTGGCGCCCGCGTGGAAACGGCCATTAGAGGAAGTGGCTAGGCTAAATGGGTAGCAACACAGGACTCCCGTGGGGATGCCCACGGGTAGACGAGAGTCCACCCATTGCACGGGCGGGGTTGTAATAAAGTCCCCACAAATATGTCACCAATCCATGCGCTGTTCCTCAAAGGGACCGTTACATAAATGGCGAGTCCCGCACAGTTAACTTGGTACATTGAAGGAAAATGGCAGAAGATCCCGGTGCCCTCGGCCTTCGGCCGTGTATCTAGCCCAGGTGTCGGGGGTCAAACGCATCGGTCAACAGCAATGCCTTACATAGGCATTGTCTAGGGTCTCTCCCAAACAGAACTGTGTGTTCACACAGGTTTGTTTTTTTTACTGTTTGGCGTCCAAGCAGGTTTTTTTTTCAAACTTAGGGCTCGAAGAGCCTTCGGCTCAGCCCTTTAGACATCAACAAGACCCGCAAGCAGCGGGTAATATCTGTCTAGTATATATGTTTTCATTTTGGTTCATTTTGTACACCAATGATTTTCAATCCGATAGTCCTTTTTGCGCTTTCACAAAATTCGCTAATGATGCGGCTCTTCTTGACCTGCTCTCAGAGAGCTCAGACGTAAATGAGTATTTCAGAGAAATAGAACACATTTAAAAATACTGAAAATATAATTTTTTATAATTAAATGTAAAAAACACCAAAGAAATGATAATCGATTTTCGTAGGGAAAATAAGGAAAATGATATTGTTTCTAAAGCTGGAGAAAATATTGAAATAGTGCAAACTTTTAAATACCTTGGTACTATCCTAGACAATAAACTAAATTTTACTGCAAATATTGATTATATCAGCAAAAAAGAGCAGCAAAGATTACGATTACTAAGAAAACTGTCCTCGTTTAATGTTAGCGAAAGTTACTTTTTACGTTTTATCACGCTCACATCTACAATATTTTAAGTTTCAATATCACTGCCTGGTATGGCAATCTGAGCATTAAAAATAAAAATAAACTTTATAAAATCCTAATCGCTGCTGGTAAAATCATTGGCAAAAAGCAAACCCCATTTGGGCAGCTGTTTGAGACAAACATCTATAAAAAAAAGCTAACAAGATCCTAGAAATAAAGAATCACCCTTTCTGTCAGGATTTTGTGATTTTAGCATCACTAAAGAGATACAAGACACCGATAGCAAAGACAAACAGACACAAAACATTTTTTTCTTCCCCTGGCAATCAAATCATTAAATAGGAACAATCTAATGAGTCTGGAGTGAATGTACATTTTGGTTTCTTATAGTTATAATGTTTTTGCTTGGTGTAATGCACAAATTGTAAGACAAATTTTCATACGGTCAATAAAGATTATTATTATTATTATTATTATTATAATATATATATATATATATTAGATTAGGGTTATCCAAAAGCACTTTTTACATAAATTAGTTCCTGATATCTGTGACTACATATTTCATGGCGAACATTATTTCAATAGACATTACCAAAATGGTTACACATTAACACATCTCTCTACTGAGTCTATTCCTAGGCCTAGGTCTAAAACTCTTATTGAACTCTAAGATGATAAAACTTCTTTTCGCAAAGATAGTTTTATGCTTTAACACATAAACATACTAATTATTGTCCATTCATTTCATATTTTAATCAAATTAACATTCAAATTTGTTTTTCTAAAGCATTTTTAATATATTCGTTCGCTGTTCGTTAAGCTGCGTAGCCGTGTTGAGATAGGCCTATATTCATTCATGAAAAAAAGTTCACGCATGCGCAGCACAGAATGAACTCAATAGTCTATTAAAGCCAATTTTTAACTCTAGATTAGTGTAGATTTAGATCTATGTCTACCTCAAGATCTACTTTATACTTTAACACATGAACATACAAAATTTAGTCTATTCATCTCAAATTTTAATCAAATATATGTAGGCCTACAAGCAAATGTTTTAATTTTTAAAAAAATGGATATAAGCCTATAAGCTATTCTGATTTGATAGGTTCATTCGCACTATTTTTACATTGACACATTCGCTTTACTTATTACATTATTATTTCGTTTAATTGTTTACAAAACACTCTCAGTGACTATATCGACAGTAATGCGCAAATAAAGACCCGCGGATCGCGGGTAACATATGTCTAGTATATTATAAAGTAGAATGTGAGGTGTATGTATTGTTACGTATTTCTGTTTTTCTGGCTAAATGTACTAGGCACACAAATAAAAGAAACACTGCAAAGAACTTGACGACTCAACTTTCAGCTTTATATAACTTTATTGAATTATAACTATAACAATTCGTCACTGTAACATGGGGCTCAAGTCCACTCTCTTCTACTGTCTCGCACAGTAGAGAACAGTATCGACGACTGTACTGACTCTTTTCACATGAACATCTCTGGTTTATAAAGAGTCCCTAATCGCTTGTCTATTGTTGCAAAAACACTGCTAGTACCCTCTGGAACAACATGGGAGGAAACATCACATCCTGTTGTTGTTTATACATGTCGATTCCAGAGGATGCCTGCTGCAGTGTCATCTCGCCGAGGTCACACGTAGTGACCTCTAACTGTCACTGTTCATTTGTCACAATGCCCCCCCTTCGTAAATCTGTTCGTCCTCTGGAACAACACGTGAGGCACGTCCCATCCTGTCTTTGTTTACATGCATAGATTCCAGATAACACTCGGTGCTGTGTCATCTCGCCGGGGTCACACATAGTGACCTCTACCTGTCACTGTTCATTCGTAACACTGCCCCCTTCTTAGATCTGTTCGTCCCGAACAGATTCTATTTCACCACGGTACTGATGGAGTCGGTCAACGTGGACAACCTTCAGCTTGGACCGTGGACTTTTCTGTATCCGGTAGACCACGTCGTTTATTCTTTTTACGACACGGTATGGACCTTCCCAGTCTCTTTGGAGTTTCGGGGATCTGCCTTTTCTTCTCTGTGGGTTATAGAGCCACACTAGATCATTCTCATGGAACCCCGACGTATTGGCCCGTTTGTCATACCTCGTTTTCATCAGGTCACTGTTGGTCTTGATGTTTCTGCGGGCCAATACATGAGCATTCTCCAATCGTCTTCGGAGATTGGTGACATATTCAGTTGAAGACACTGGCGTATCTCTCGGAATCCCAAATAACAGGTCACATGGTAGACGAAGCTCACGACCAAATAACATCTTCGCTGGGGTATATCCTGTGGTGCTATGAACGGATCCTCTGTATGACATGAGGAACATGGGGATATGGCTGTCCCAGTCGTCTTGTCGGTCATCAGTAACCTTAGACAGATGTTGTTCTAGGGTTCTGTTGAATCGCTCCACCATCCCATCAGATTGCGGATGGAGAGCTGTCGTGTGAGTCTTTTCGATGCCAAGTGTCTTGCACATCTCCTGGAAAACTTTGGACTCGAAGTTCCTGCCCTGGTCAGAGTGCAACTCATTAGGTACACCAAAGCGACTGATCCAGTTATCCACGAGTGTTTCGGCCACTGTGATAGCTTCTTGATTTGGTATGGCATAAGCTTCTGGCCATTTGCTGAAATAGTCCATGACTACCAAGATGTATTTGTTTCCTTTCTTGGTTTCAGGAAATGGGCCTGCTACATCTATTGCGATCCTCTCGAATGGAACACCAACATTATACTGTTGCAAAAGACCCCTAGTTTTTCGTCGAGGGCCTTTTGCTGCCGCACATATGTCGCACCTTCGACACCATTCCTCTACATCCTCTCTATATCTGAACCAGTAGAACCGCTGACGAACCTTTTCCAGAGTCTTATTGACACCAAGATGAGATCCGCTAGCGCCATTATGCATCTCTTTCAGTACTTCAGCAACTCTCACCTTCGGTAACATCAGCTGAAGGCGATTGGATGTTCCATCAGCAGATTCCCAAACTCTTTTGATGACACCATTGACTAACGTCAGCGAGTCCCACTGAGCCCAGTACGCCTTGGTGGCTACCCCCTTCTCAGAGATGTCTTTCCAATCTGGCCGTTGTCCATCTTCTTTCCATAGAAGAATGGGAGCCAGATCTTCATCTTGCATTTGGTCCTCTCGAATCCTTTTATCACACCAGGGTCCGGAAACATCTACTCCGAGCCGAAGACAAATGACAGCTACCTCCTTTTCTTCAGCCCTCTTGCAGTGCTTACATTCTGCTTTGCAGGGTCGTCGAGACAGTGCATCAGCATTTTGGTGAATTTGCCCTTTTCGGTGCTTAGTTTCAAATTCATAGGTTTGAAGACGTTCGATCCACCTTGCCACCTGACCTTCAGGGCTCTTAAACGAAAGCAACCATTGCAGAGCTGCGTGATCTGACCTTAAGATAAATTTCTGCCCGTATAGGTACTTGTGGAAATGTTTTATTGCATCCACAGCAGCCAGCAATTCACGTCTCGTCACACAGTAGTTCCTTTCAGCTCTCGATAGGCTTCGACTGAAGTATGCGATGACTCGTTCAGTTTCATCCACCTTTTGGGACAAGACTGCGCCTATTCCAGTGTTGCTTGCATCTGTGTCGAGTATGAATGTCTTCCCTGGAATGGGGTAGGCCAATACTGGTGATGAGGATAGTGTGTTTTTCAGCCTCTCGAAAGCTTCTTGACATTCAGATGTCCAAATAAATGGCCTCTTTTGCTCTGTCAGTTGATGAAGGACCTTACAGATGTTTGAGAAATTTGGCACGAAACGTCGGTAGTATGTACAGAGTCCCAAGAAACTTCTCAGCTCATGGATATTACTTGGCGTAGGCCATCGTTTCACTGCCTCAACTTTGTCAGGGTCAGTGCTGACTCCGTCATTTGACACAATGTGACCAAGGTACTTAACGTTTTTCCTGAATAAGGAACACTTCTTTGGGCTGAGTCTCATTCCCGCACTTCTTATCCGTTGAAATACTTCCTTCAGATTTGCAAGGTGCTCTTCAAACGTTTTGCCAATGACAATAATGTCATCAAGGTAAACAAGGCATGTAGTCCAATGAAGTCCTCGTAAAACCCTCTCCATCAATCGTTCAAAGGTGGCTGGTGCGTTGCAGAGACCGAATGGCATCACAGTAAATTGCCAGAGGCCATTGCCAGCAGAGAAGGCGGTTTTCTCTCTATCATTGGGATGCATTTCAACTTGCCAATACCCACTCTTTAGGTCGAGAGTAGAAAATACCTGGGACCCTGCAAGCGTGTCCAAAGTATCGTCGATTCTAGGAAGTGGATAACTATCTTTATGTGTGACTTCATTCAGAGCTCTGTAATCTACACAAAATCGCATAGATCCATCCTTCTTCTTTACTAAGACAATAGGCGAACACCAAGGACTATTTGAGGGCTCAATGATTCCTTGCTGCGTCATGCCCTCTATCATGTCCATAGCTTCTTGTTGCTTTGCTAGCGGCAAGCGACGTGGTGGCTGTCGAATCGGTCTGGTGTTTCCAGTGTCTATTCGATGTTGTACCATGTTTGTCCGTCCGCAGTCTGTTTCATCAGATGGCAGAATATCTTCAAACTCAATGATCAACTGTTCCGCTTTGCTGTACTGCTCATCTGATAAATTCACTTTCATTTCTGTCAGGAGCTTGGTAATTTGTGGATTGAAAGGTTTGGTGGAATTAACGATCGTGATATCATTATTACAGTTTCTGATCAGGTCAAGAGTATTACATATTGCGATGGGGCTGTCTTTCTCTAGATGTCTCTCCTGTAGGCCGAGGTTCATGATTCTGACAGGCACCTTATGATCTTTTCCGACAAGGACCAATGTTTTTCCTACTGCCATTCCGCTGTTGTCATTTTCAATGCCTTCCACTATCGCCGTCATCGTTGCAGTTTGACCATGCTCTAACTTTCCCCAGATAATTGCTTCAGACTGAGCTGGCAAACTTGTATCTTCTGTTAAAAGGATTCTTCTTATTTGACCATTCTCTTCATCTTCATCCCCGAGCAAGGGAATCTCAACATCACCACATTTCAAAGTACCACCTCCGATGTTCAGAGAGAATTCACATTTCTGCATAAAATCGAGCCCAATAATACAGTCATCCGTAATGTTAGCGATCAGAAATTCATGTATAAATGACTGATGCCCGAGCTCAAAGTTTATATTTGTCAGTCCATGTATAGGCATCATCTCTCCACTGGCCGTCTTCAAGGAGTAAGAGTTCACTCTCTTGATTTCGTTCTTTTTGACAATGTCTGGACGAATGACTGAACGTGAGGCACCAGTATCTAGAAGAAAACGGTAATTTCGAGATCCAATTCTACCATTGATGTACAGACTTTTATTCTTCCCTAACACAGCGACTGGAATTATAGTTGCAGGGGCTGTCATGTTCTTGATCGCCGATTTTTGCCCCATAAAACCGGCGAAAGTTAGTTTCCCTGGTAGACATGAGCACCTGACCTTGCATCTGTCTCCGGTCTGTGCTGATACTCTGTTTGTCGGGGAAATCTTCTCGTGCAGTTCCTTTGTAGATGGCCAGGTTCTCCACAATTCCAACAACGTACACTGGTTCTATTCTGTCCTTCTTGCTTCTTATTTGGTCTGCGTTCTTCTAGCACTTCAGTTACCCTTCTGAGAAGTTGTGTAAGATCTTCTTCTTGGACTTCCAGCATACGCCCATGATGGATATTCTTAGAGGCGTCTTTGGCGGCTTCATAGGAGAGTGCGTAGACCAGAGCTTCGCTGGATTTGCGCTTACCACTGATTCTTATTGCCTTCTTCAGTTCTGGATCTCGAATAGCATCAATGAATGCATCAGTGATAATGACGTCCAGAAAGTCTTGTGCTGCTGTTGGATATGCCAAATGAGCAAGACGTTCTATGTCCGCCTCTAGCTCTTGCAAGGTTTCACCGGAGCGTTGTTGTCGGGTTTTCAACTGAACTCTATAAACTTCTTGTAAATGTTCGTCTCCGTAACGGAGCTCCATAGCCTTAACAATGGCAGCGTAATCTTGTTGATTTGTTATTGACTGAAGCAGTTCTGCTGCCTTCCCTCTTAAAGCTAACACCAGAGCAGTCGCTTTCTCTTCTTCAGTGTTCCAGTTATTAACCTTGGCCGCTGCCTCAAGCTGTCTTTTGTAAACAGTCCATGAGATGGATCCATCAAACACAGGCGGCTTTATCTTCCCAGAGATTTCGGGCACTAATGTTTTTGTTCTAGTACCCCGTTCCTTACTCAGTTGTTCTTGGACATGAGTCCTTATCTCTTCCATTTCTTTTTCCACAGTGTTGACTCTCTGGTCAATCTTCTCGTTCATAGAGCTCATCTGTTCATTTACTTTTTCATTCATGGCGTTTATTTTCTTGAAGCTCTCCTTCATTAAGTCCATCTGGCCCTGCATGTTACACAGGATCTCTGTCATATCTGGGTTTAATTCAAATATGTATTCATCTGGATCTTGATCTTCCTCAATAAGGGCCTGTCTTAGGCGTTCTGTTAGTGTTTCTTTGTTACCATTGAGCTGCAGACCTCTCTCACGAAGTTCTTGCCTTAATTCTTTGACCAACAGCTGGTTAAGTAGTTTCCTCGAAGACATTTCAGCCAGAAAACATCCCACTTCTGACACCAATTGTTACGTATTTCTGTTTTTCTGGCTAAATGTACTAGGCACACAAATAAAAGAAACACTGCAAAGAACTTGACGACTCAACTTTCAGCTTTATATAACTTTATTGAATTATAACTATAACAATTCGTCACTGTAACATGGGGCTCAAGTCCACTCTCTTCTACTGTCTCGCACAGTAGAGAACAGTATCGACGACTGTACTGACTCTTTTCACATGAACATCTCTGGTTTATAAAGAGTCCCTAATCGCTTGTCTATTGTTGCAAAAACACTGCTAGTACCCTCTGGAACAACATGGGAGGAAACATCACATCCTGTTGTTGTTTATACATGTCGATTCCAGAGGATGCCTGCTGCAGTGTCATCTCGCCGAGGTCACACGTAGTGACCTCTAACTGTCACTGTTCATTTGTCACAATGCCCCCCCTTCGTAAATCTGTTCGTCCTCTGGAACAACACGTGAGGCACGTCCCATCCTGTCTTTGTTTACATGCATAGATTCCAGATAACACTCGGTGCTGTGTCATCTCGCCGGGGTCACACATAGTGACCTCTACCTGTCACTGTTCATTCGTAACAGTATGTATGTATGCATGTATGTATGTATGTATGTATGTATGTTACTTATAGACATCAAAACCGCTTGACCAATCTTGATAAAACTAGGCAGGAATGTTCCTTGGGTACTAACTTAGACCGTAGTGTATGTATTGTAGCCCTAAAACAAACTTATAACCCTCAAAAAAAATAAAGTTGTCCGACTCTATTACAGCTATAGTATTTTATGGATCTAGGCCATGTCTACAATATTGACATGAGAAAAGATAGAAAGGATTTAGACCTAGATCTAATTTTAAGAAATACACTTTGCGCAGATAATTTTTTACTTTGACACATGAAAATACAAAAGAAGATCCATTGATTTCATTATGTAATAAAATTAACCTTCAATTTTGTGTTTCAAAAGCATTTTTTACATAAATTAGTTCCTTATACCTGTGACTACAGATTTCCTGACGAACATTCTTTCATTAGACAATACCGTAATGAATCACGTACTAAATATTAATTCGTTTAATTGTTTACTTTATAATCCCATCCCTAGATCTAAAACTCTAATTCAACTCTAAGATGATAAAACTTCTCCTCGCTCAGATAGTTTTATACTTTAACACATTAACATATTAATTAAAGTCCATTCATTTCATATTTTGATCAAATGTTTTTCAAATTTGGTTTTCTAAAGCTATATTTGTTTACGAAAGCTGCGAAGCTGAGTTGAGATAGGCCTAGATCTATATTCATTCATAATCGCGTACTAAAAGTTATTTCGTTTAATTGTTCACTTTATAATCCCATTCATTTAACAAAGCTATCGCTCTTTTCGTTTTTAATAGATAAGAATGTATCGACTTCGGGTAAACCCATTTTCGCAAAACTAATTTCATTTTCGTAGCGAAAGATAAATAACGTGAAATGATCATTAGCTACGTTTAACATACATCTAAATCCAATCCACTAGATTATTCAAAAGCATTTTTACATAAATTAGTTCCTGATATCTGTGACTACAGATTTCCTGGCGAACATTCTTTCATTAGACATTACCAAAAGGTTACACATTAACACATCTCTCTACTGAGTCTATTCCTAGGCCTAGGTCTAAAACTCTTATTTAACTCTAAGATGATAAAACTTCTTTTCGCAAAGATAGTTTTATGCTTTAACACATAAACATACTAATTCATTTCATATTTTAATCAAATTAACATTCAAATATGTTTTTCTAAAGCATTTTAATACATTCGTTCGCTAAAGCTGCGTAGCCGTGTTGAGATAGGCCTATATTCATTCATTAAAAAAAGTTCACGCATGCGCAGCACAGAAAAGTCTATTTTTAAATCTAGATTAGTGTAGATTTAGATCTATGTCTACCTCAAGATCTACTTTATACTTTAAACACATGAACATACAAAATTTAGTCTATTTATCTCAAATTTTAATCAAATATATGTAGGCCTACAAGCAAAAGTTTTAATTTGAAAAAAAAAATGGATTTAAGCCTATTTTGATTTGATAGCTTCATTCACACTATTTTTACATTGACACATTCGCTTTACTTATTACATTATTATTTCGTTTAATTGTTTCAAAACACTCTCAGTGACTATATCGAAAGTAATGCGCAAATAATGACCCGCAAGTCGCGGGTAACATATGTCTAGTATATATATCTATATTATAATCCCATTCATTTAACAAAGCTATGGGATTTTCGTTTTTAATAGATACTAGACATATGTTACCCGCGACCCGCGGGTCTTTATTTGCGCATTACTGTCGATATAGTCACTGAGAGTGTTTTGTAAACAATTAAACGAAATAATAATGTAATAAGTAAAGCGAATGTGTCAATGTAAAAATAGTGAGAATGAAGCTATCAAATCAGAATAGCTAATAGGCTTAAATCTATTTGTTCAAATTAAAACATTTGCTTGTAGGCCTACATATATTTGATTAAATTTGAGATGAATAGACTACATTTTGTATGTTCATGTGTATAAAGTATAAAGTAGATCTTGAGGTAGACATAGATCGATCTAAATCTACACTAATCTAGAGTTAAAAATTGTCTTTTATAGAGTTCATTCTGTGCTGTGCATGCGTGAACTTTTTTCATGAATGAATATAGGCCTATCTCAACACGGCTTTAGCAAACAGCTAACGAATGTATTAAAAATGCTTTAGAAAAACAAATTTGAATGTTAATTTGATTAAAATATGAAATGAATGGACAATAATTAGTATTTTATGTGTTAAAGCATAAAACTATCTTTGCAAAAAGAAGTTTTATCATCTTAGAGTTCAATAAGAGTTTTAGACCTAGGCCTAGGTATAGACTCAGTAGAGAGATGTGTTAATGTGTAACCATTTGGTAATGTCTAATGAAAGAATGTTCGCCAGGAAATCTGTAGTCACACAGATATCAGGAACTAATTTATGTAAAAAATGCTTTTGAATAATCTAGTGGATTGGATTTAGATGTATGTTAAACGTAGCTAATGATCCTTTCAAGTTATTTCTCTTTCGCTACGAAAATAAAATTAGTTTTGCGAAAATGGGTTTACCCGAAGTCGATACATTCTTATCTATTAAAAACGAAAAGAGCGATAGCTTTGTTAAATGAATGGGATTATAAAGTGAACAATTAAACGAAATAATTTTTAGTACGCGATTCATGAATGAATATAGATCTAGGCCTATTGGGAACTCGGCTTCGCAGCTTTCGTAGACGATTGTAGATTTAGAAAACCAAATTTGAATGTTTATTTGATCCAAATATGAAATGAATGGACTTTAATTAATATGTTTGTGTGTTAAAGTATAAAACTATCTGTGCGAAGAGAAGTTTTATCAACTTAGAGTTGAAGAGTTTTAGATCTAGGGATGGGATTATAAAGTAAACAATTAAACGAATTAATTTTTAGTACGCGATTCATTACGGTATTGTCTAATGAAAGAATGTTCGTCAGGAAATCTGTAGTCACAGATATAAGGAACTAATTTGTGTAAAAAATGCTTTTGAAACACAAAATTGAAGGTTAATTTTATTATATAATGAAATCAATGGGCCTTCTTTTGTATTTTCACGTGTCAAAGTAAAAAACTATGTGCGCAAAGTGTATTCCTTAAAATTAGATCTAGGTCTAAATCCTTTCGATCTTTTCTCATGTCAACATTGTAGACATGGCCTAGATCCATAAAATACTATAGCTGTAATAGAGTCGGAAAACTTCTTTTTGTTTTTAGGGTCTTAAGTTTGTTTTAGGGCTACAATACATACACCAAGGTCTAAGTTGGTACCTAAGAAACATTCCTGCCAAGTTTTATCAAGATTGGTCAAGCGGTTTTGATGTCTATAAGTAACATACATACATACATACACCTCACATTCTACTTTATAATATAGATGAATGTATCGGCTTCGGGTAAACCCATTTTGGCAATCCTAATTTTATTTTCGTAGCGAAAGAGAAAAAACTTGAAAGGATCATTGCTAAGTTTAACATACATCTAAATCCAATCCACTAGATTAGTAAACACCCGCAGGCCGCGGGTAATGTCAGGCTAGTATACTATAAAGTAGAATGTGAGGTGTATGTATGTTACTTATAGACATCAAAACCGCTTGACAAATCTTGATAAAACTTGGCAGGAATGTTTCTTAGGTACCAACTTAGACCTTAGTGTATGTATTGTAGCCCTAAAACAAACTTAAGACCCTCAAAAAAAATAAAGTTGTCCGACTCTATTACAGCTATAGTATTTTATGGATCTAGGCCATGTTTACAATGTTGACAAAAAAAAAACGAAAGGATTTAGATCTAGATCTTAATTTTTAGAAATACACTTTGCGCACATAGTTTTTTACTTTGCCATATGAAAATACAAAAGAAGATCCATTAATTAGTTCGTTATATCTGTGACTGCAGATTTCCTGACAAACATTCTTTCATTAGACAATACCGTAATGAATCGCTTACTAAAAATTAATTCGTTTAATTGTTTACTTTATAATCCCATCCCTAGATCTAAAACTCTAATTCAACTCTAAGATGATAAAACTTCTCTTCGCACAGATAGTTTTATACTTTAACACATGAACATACTAATTATGGTCCATTCATTTCATATTTTCATCAAATAAACATTCAAATTTGGTTTTCTAAAGCATTATTTTTAAGAGACTACATTCGTTTACAAAAGCTGCGAAGCCGAGTTGAGATAGGCCTAGATCTATATTCATTCATGAATCGCGTACTAAAAATTATTTCGTTTAATTGTTCACTTTATAATTCCATTCATTTAACAAAGCTATCGCTCTTTTCGTTTTTAATAGATTTGAATGTATCGACTTCGGGTAAACCCATTTTCGCAAAATAATTTTATTTTCGTAGCGAAAGAGAAATAACGTGAAAGGATCATTAGATAAGTTAAACATACATCTAAATCCAATCCACTACATTAGTAAACACAAACTTAGACCCGCAGGCCGCGGGTAATGCCAGGCTAGTATATTATAAAGTAGAATGTGAGGTGTATGTATGTATGTATGTATGTTACTTATAGATATCAAAACCGCTTGACCAATCTTGATAAAACTAGGCAGGAATTTTCCTTGGGTACTAACTTAGACCTTAGTGTATGTATTGTAGCCCTAAAACAAACTTAAGACCCTCAAAAAAAATAAAGTTTTCCTACTCTATTAAAGCTATAGTATTTTATGGATCTATGCCATGTATCTAAATGATGAAAGACGAAGAGGTCACGCATGCGCAGAGATGCTAGATCTAAATTGGCTCTCATTTGAGAAAACATTTTACACATGAACATACACATTAGTGTATATTCATTTCATTAATTAATGAAAATTAACCTTCAAATTTGAGTTTACAAAACATTTTTTACATAAAATCGTTCGCTATAAATGCGAATAGCTTTAGCCGCATTGACACACTTTTCCATGGCTTGCGCGTCTTTACAACATAGCTACACATATCTATTTACTGTGTTGACATGTTTCATTCATATCGCGCACCAAAAAGGTCACGCATGCGCTATAGATGTGAATGGCTTTAGCATGTTGATTTACATCTATATATGTCGACCCAAGCTTAAAGTGTATAGTTATAGACTAGACTACTATGGCATCCGAATTTTTTTAGAGTCTAGATCTAGATCTAGATAAAATTAAACTAACAATGTTATATTATCAGTTACATTTACGCGTTTGCTTTAATTATAAAATATATTTTATCGCTTTTTTTTTGTCACCAAGGCGACGCGTCAAGGGGTCATGAACTCACAGAGCTACAAAAAAAAAAAAAAAAACAGATGTTGACATTTGAATAATAAATTGAATAATTAAACTCTATTTTGCGTTATTTATTAATTTAAATCAATGAGAGTTCAATATAGCCTACTCTCTTATATACGTGACTATACTTTTTATTAACAATGCACATTTTAAAAATAAATCTAAAAGCTTTAATTTCGTTGATAGATCTAGATCTAATAAACTATTTTCTTCTCATTTGGAGACTGGAACTTTTACATTTCTAAAGATAACTTTTCAGTTTCAGACGTGAGTCTATTCAATAATTTCTAAAACGTAAACAAGACAGCGAGCTCACTATCTTTACTGATTATAGATCTACAATATTCTGCAGAAGAACATTTAAACTACTATTGGTAGGGACCGAAAGTCTACATTTAGCGTAAATAATTGAAGCAAAAAACTATTTTATAACTAGATCTACACATAGATGTAATTATTGCTAAATTGTGTATATTTCTGTTTGAAAAAAAAAAAGTCTTATCATTGCTTTATTGTTATTTGAAACGTGTGTGATTTTTTCGAACGTTGAAGCCTACCTTTTGGATTGGTAAAAAAGAAAATGGGAGGTGAGAAAACTGTTTGTGTTAAAAGGCTATTCAATAAAACGTCACTTATTCAACTTTTTTATTTTAGGTTCATTATGCCACCAAAAAAAAAGATGTATTGGAAAAATTACACCTAGGGCAAAAAAAATGGCTCTACAACGCAGCACTGAAAGTGAAAATAGAAGGCAACGAGACTTGGACATAGCAGGGAGAGGAATTTCTCTGCAAGGCTGCATGAATCAGAAGAAAAACGATACAGTAGGCTGCAAGAGAACAGAGAGAGAAATGTGACTTTAAGACAAAAAGAATCAGAAGAAGAACGATCCAGTAGGCTGCAAGAGAACAGAGAGAGAAATGTGACTTTAAGACAAAAAGAATCAGAACAAGAACGATCCAGTAGGCTGCAAGAGAACAAAGAGAGAAATGTGACTTTAAGACAACAGGAATCAGAAGAAGAAAAGTCATCTAGACTTCAATTAAGGCGTTTTAATAGGTTAGCTGAAACGTCTGAACATCAGCAAATCAGGCTTTCTGGAATTAAAAATGCTACAAGTGTGTCACGGGCACGTGAACAACTGAGCGATTTAAAAGGACTTGCCTTTAATTACAACCCCCTATACGATTACTCCAAGCATCCAAAAGTAGAGTTAGGGAAGATGAATGTTCAATGTAGACATTGTCATGCATTAAAATGGAGGGAAGAAACCCCCGGCCTGTGCTGTTCCAATGGCAAGGTTAAACTGTGATTTCTTCAGCCACCACAAGAGCCTTTAAAATCTCTAATGTCTGAAAAAACAGCCAAAGCAAGGCATTTTCGTCAACAGATAAGAAAATACAATTCGTGTTTCCAAATGACATCATTTGGCGCTAAAAAAATTCAAGAACCTGGGTTTATGCCAAGGTCAAGGTCAAGTCTACCATTCTATTGGATCATTGTTGCCATTGCAAAGCCCCGGACCATGGCCCCCCAATATCAACACTGTCATCATGGCTTCACATAACATCAAACAACGCTATGGCACCCCTGTAATAATGCAGTGGGTACCGAGTCACATAGGTGTGACTGGCAACACAATCGCAGACTCTTTGGCCCACCAGGGAGGGCAAATTCCACCCACTGATCAGGCTGTAAGCTTTCATCAAGCCCTGGCTGTAATACAAAAAACAGAAATGGAAAAGTGGTTTGAGTGCTGGGACAAGTCCCAAAAAGCCCGTGGAGTCTGGGAGCGCATGAGGCGCCCTGACCGCACTTCCCCGTGGTGGAGGCTGTCCAGGCCTGAGCAAGCTATTATAGCACAGTGCAGGACAGGCCACTGTCCTGTTGGCTCATATTTCTCGCTGCTATGGCCAAATTTCGATTCACGGTGCCCTCGCTTCGGGGAAGAAGAGGAAACCGTGCCTCATATTTTGTTTGACTGCCCCAGACTTGCTGATCTCCGTCTCGACAGGTCTGGGAAACCCAAAATTCTCGACCTGTATGGCGACATTCATGCACTACGCAAGACAGCAGGGTTTCTGTCCAGGGCTTTTGCAAGAGAGGATTTGAGCCTCTTAAGCCCTCACTCTAATGGAGTTTGATGATGATGATGATGATTGGATCATTGTTGCCATTGCCCAACGAGCGAGCTCAATTCCTACAAATATATTTTATGGGAAACAGCAACGAAGAAGCTTCGCATAGAAACACCCTGATACTTAACACGCAACTAGACATAATAGTTGACCTGCAGCAGCTTCTACACCAACATAACCCTTATGTTCAATTCTTTAAAACAAGTTTAGACAAAATGCCAACTGATGACTATAAGGTAATTATTAGAGCTGATAGAGTACCCAGTACAGAACATCCTACACGCTTTAATGCTCCGATTACTGATGAGGTGGCCATTGTGATGGTAGGAAATGAATTTGGAAAACGAGATATAGTACTTGAGAGGAGGAACAACACCTTGCAAAGAGTTGCTGAGACTCACAGGTCGTACGATGCTTTGCAGTACCCAATCATCTTTTGGCAAGGCGAAGATGGATACCACTTTGGAATTCCGTAGGGTTGATCCATTAACCGGAGTCCCTGTTCCAAAGAAGAAAGTGTCCGCAATGGATTACTATGCATTTAGGATAATGCAGCGGGAAGGCGAAGTCAATCACATCTTAATGTGTCAACATCTTTTCATCAATACATCGTTGATATGTATGCTAAGATTGAAAGTGAGAGGTTATTGTTCATTCGATTAAACCAAAAGAAACTTCGAACAGACGAATACATTCATTTGAAAGATGCCATTGAAAATGATGCCAATCCAAATGAATTAGGTAAAATGATAATTCTACCTTCTTCTGTTACTGGTAGTCCCCAACACATGCATGAATAAACCCTGGATGCAATGACATTTGTGCGTAATTATGGTCAACCAGATTTGTTCATTACATTTACGTGCAATCCGGCTTGGTCAGAAATAAAGGAGACACTATTAGATGAAAAGAAACCAACTAACCGTCATGACATACTGGCACGTGTTTTTGAGAGAGAACTGGCAAAAATGATAGAAGTAATCACAAAATCGCAAATCTTTGGTGAAACTAGATGCTGGATGTACAACATTGAATGGCAAAAGCGGGGCCTTCCACACTCCCACATTCTCATTTGGCTCAAAAATAAAATAAAACCCACTGAGATTGCTAAGTGCTGAGATTCCGAACCCTCAAGAAGATCCTCTACTTTTTAATATCGTGACAAAGAATATGATCCATGGTCCGTGTGGAGGTTTTAACAGTATCTCACCCTGCATAATAAAAGGAAAACGTTCCAAAAAATTTCCAAGAAGATTAATTCAAGAAACGCAATCAAGTGAAAATGGATATCCATTGTACAGGAGAAGGAAGACAGGAGATGGAGGATACACCGCGAAAATCAGGAAACTAAATGGAAATATTTGGCAGAAAATAACAATTGACAACAGATGGGTTGTTCCTTATAATCCTCTGCTAATTAAAATGTTTTGTGCTCACATTATTGTAGAATTTTGTCACTCAGTGAAATCTATCAAATATATTTTTAAGTATGTCAACAAAGGTAGTGACCAGGCAATGTTTGGATTCAACAAAAGTGGACCCAATCTGGATGAAATTGAATCCTTTCAATCTGGAAGATACATCAGCTCCAATGAAGCTGTTTGGCGGATATTGGGATTCTCAATACACGAACGTCACCAAACTGTGGTGCATCTCAGTGTGCACTTAGAAAATGGTCAAAGAATGTATTTTGATGCAGCTAGCTTAAAAGAAAAGTTACAGTAGCCACCAAAATCTACCCTTCTTGCATTTTTTGAGCTGTGTCAGAATGATCCTTTTTCGCAAACATTGCTTTACAGTGACGTACCAAAATATTACACATCCCAAAAATGTTTTAGCAGAAGAAAGCAAGGTATTGATGTCAAAGATCATCCAGGAGTAAAAATGAGTAATGCCCTTGGACGAGTCTACACTGTGCATCCAACAAATGCAGAATGCTTTTATCTGCGCATGCTCCTTCATGTTGTAAAAGGCCCGACCTCTTTTACTAATTTAAAAACTGTTGAAGGTGTGGTGTGCCAAACCTTTCGAGAGGCTTGCCAAAGACGAGGCATGTTAGACAACGATGAACATTGGGAAGCAGCTCTGGCCGAGGCTGCTCAGACAGGGACAGCACAGAGAGTACGCCATCTTTTTGCTCTTTTGTTGACAACATGTGGATTACCAAATCCACTTGATCTTTGGGAAAAGTATAAAAATGCACTGAGTGATGACATACTTCTACAAAAGAGAAGAGAAAATCCAGATATTCTAATTGATTTTTCAAACATAATATATGATGAGGCCTTGATTGCCCTCGAAGACCTATGTTTAACAATGGCTGGAAAAGAACTGAAACATGTAGGCTTAAAATCACCCGAAAGAAATGCTTTTTGCAGAGAATTACTGCGTGAGCGTAGTTTTAATATTGATGACCTTTCCGATTTCATCACTGAAAATGAACCGAAATTGGTGCCAGACCAAAGAAAAGCATATGATACTATACTAAATTTAATTACTAACAAGAAAGGTGGAATAGTTTTCCTGGATGCACCAGGGGGAACAGGCAAAATATTCCTCATTAATCTTCTTCTTGATAAAGTCAGTAAACAAAACAAGATTGCACTTGCAGTGGCTTCATCTGGTATTGCAGCTACACTCCTTCAAGGGGGTAGAACAGCAAATTCTACCTTCAAGCTACCACTAAACTTGGCTCATGGTGATACTCCTGTTTGTGACATATCCAAAGACTCTGGCCAAACAAAAATTCTTCAGATTTGCAGTTTAATAGTATGGGATGAATGTACTATGTCTCACAAAAGGGGTCTTGAAGCAGTAGATATGTTAATGCATGATTTGAAAAATAGCAAAGCATTAATGGGCGGAGTAGTTGTCATGTTAGCTGGTGACTTTAGACAAACCCTACCAGTAATTCCAAAGTCAACTCCTGCAGATTAGCTCAACGCCTGTCTTAAATCTTCATACCTCTGGAAGTATGTCGAAAAAATAACCCTTAAGACAAATATGAGAGTTTTACTTTCTGAAGATCAAAATGCTGCTAATTTTTCTAAACAACTGTTGACAATTGGAGACGGCAAAGTTCCCATTGATTCAAATGGATTTATTAATTTTCCTTCACAGTTTTGCAACATAGTCAAGTCTCTCAAAGAGTTAAAATCTAATGTTTTCTGTAATTTACCAGAAAATTTCAGAAACCATGAGTGGCTGTGTGAACGAGCTATTCTTGCACCTACAAATGACTCTGTTAATAGAATCAACATCGACATTTTAAACCAGCTGCCTGATGATTGCAAACTTTAAAAATCGATTGACAGTACCTTAGACCTTGCACAAGCTTTATATTATCCTGCAGAATTTCTGAATTCTTTGGAACCACCAGGACTTCCACATCACAATCTTAAACTCAAAATTGGTACTCCAATCATTCTCCTTAGAAATCTTGATCCTCCAAAGCTCTGCAATGGAACCCGTTTAGTCATTAAAAATCTTTTTTCAAACCTTATTAAAGGAACCATTCTGACTGGCTGTGCCAAGGGAGAAGATGTTTTTATACCTAGAATTCCTCTCATACCATCTGATCTGCCCTTTGAATTTAAGCGTTTGCAGTTTCCTGTTCGGCTCGCATTTGCTATGACAATAAACAAAGCACAGGGGCAGTCACTGAAAGTTGCAGGAATCAACCCGGAATCCCCCTGCTTCTCTCATGGCCAACTTTACGTTGCATGTTCCCGTGTGGGTTCTCCACGAAATCTGTTTGTATTTGCTGCTGAGCACAAAACCAAAAACATAGTATATCAACAGGCTTTATGTTAAAATGATCAACTCAGAGAAACAGCTCTGGCTGTAACAGCACACACAGAGTTTGACTTTTGTGTACACATCGTATGGATAGTCTGATTCACTTCATCTGTGGGGATACTTTAGCAAACTATTAACCAGACTTTCGAGCTGATTACTTAAACACGATATAAAGGGAAGCTTTTACTACACTGGCTAAGGTTTCTTTAACAATGGAATAAACAGATCTAAATAGAAACTTGAAATCACCGAACAGAAATGTAGGCTAACATTATCATAGACAATCTTTTTTTATTATTACTAGATGAATTGATATACTTCTTAAATAAATTACCATCTTTTTGTTCACGTCATTAATTATTCAAGCGGAATTAATGCATGTTATTTGTAGGAAAAAAAAAACCGAGCAAAGCCGGGTAAAATTAAAGCTAGTATGCTATAAAGTAGAATGTTTCGCGTAGGTATGTATGTATTAATGTCCCCGTATAGAAATAAAAACCGCTTGACCAATCTTGATAAAACTTTGCAGAAATGTTTCTTGGGTACCAACTTAGACCGTAGTGTATGTATTATGGCCCTAAAACAAACTTAAGACCCTCAAAAAAAAAAAGACCAACTCTATTACAGCTATAGTATTTTATGGATCTAGGCCATGTTTACAATGTTGACATGAGAAAAGATCGAAAGGATTTAGACCTAGATCTAATTTTAAGAACTAAACTTTGCACTTATAGTTGTTTTGTTTGTTTTTTTGACACATGAAAATAGAAAATATGGTTTATTGATTTCATTATTTAATAAAATTAATTTTCAAATTTGTGTTTCAAAAGCATTTTTACATTAATTCGTTGTTTATATCTGCGAATTTAGATATCCCCATGCACATTCTTTCATTAGATAGTACCAAATGGTTACACATTAACACATCTCTCTACTGAGTCTTTTCCTAGGTCTAAAATTCTTATTGATAAAACTTCTTTTCGCAAAGATAGTTTTATGATTTAACACATGAACATACTAATTATAGTCCATTCATTTCATATTTTAATCAAATTAACATTCAAATTTGTTTTTCTAAAGCATTTTTAATACATTCTTTCGCTGTTCGCTAAAGCTGCGTAGCCGTGTTGAGATAGGCCTATATTCATTCATGAAAAAGGCCACGCATGCGCAGAGCAAATCCTTCACGCAGCACAGAAGAACTCTATAAAAGCCAATTTTTAACTCTAGATTAGTCTAGATCTAGATCTATGTCTACCTAAATCTACTTTATACTTTAACACATGAACATACACAATTAAGCCAATTATTTCAAATTTTAATCAAATATATGTAGGCCTACAAGCAAATTTTTAATTTGAAAAAATGGATTTAAGTAGATTAGCTATTTTGATTTCATGGCTTCATTCATACTATTTTTACATTTACTGTTATGGCTCTTCCGCCGTGTCAAATCCAAACAATGAAGTAAAAAGGAGGTAACCTTTACCAACTCGTTAAACACCGGCGAAAGGCCAAAACAATCAAATTAGGTAGTCGACATGAGTGTTAACAAAATAAACACCTTTAATACTGAAAAAGGGATCCGTCTAATGTCCTTCGTTATTAGCTGTCTGTATCTTCAAAAGACGTGGTGTTTCTAGTGTCGAATAGAGCGTTCTTGTTTTTTAAAGATCTGTCACGTCCCTTGTCGCTAAGTAAAACATTCCCCTTATTCCCGAAACAAATACTAAATTCTAATCATGTCATTACAATTCCTCCCCCTCCTACTAAAAAAAAAATTGCCTGTCAATTTTTTATCTACTGTCTTAGTCTTACATTGTTCAAGGGCCAAAATGTAGGGAAACATAAAGACAACACAACTTGAGTCTTGCTTGCGGTTTCAACTTCTTCATCATTGTCCCAAACTCAAGTTGATCTGACCATATATTTCACTCAGGTGTAACAAGGTGGTACTATCCAATGTGGTGTCCCGCAGGTGCCCGTCGACATAGTTCGTTTGGGTTGACACAATAAGTGAGCTTGCGCTCCCAGAGCTATTTTTTAATGTGTATTTTCATAGGCTATAGCTGTTCTGTATATTCTTTTTTTAAAGGTTGGTGTCAGATTTTATAATTGTACTTCCGCCTATAGTTATATGGGTTAGTGCGGGATAGTATATATTGCTATGTCGATGCTGTTTCTTGGACAGTTGACCAGTGTACGGTCAGTACAGCATCTCTGTCTGTGTGACAGCTGAAGATCTTTGTGGTCTGTCGTGTAATTATTTTATTATTCTGTACCTGGGACTGCCTGTAAGTGTAGAAATATTTTATATTTTCTTTTACTAGATCTATGTCACACTGTGTAAATATGCTAGATATATTTTAATTTAGTTTTGTTTTTTAGTTGGCAGCTTTGTTTTGAGCATGTTGATTTAAAGATGGCGGGGCCCATCAGTCCTGCTTTGAGTGTTCTAGATTTAATAGAATATATGATTTTGTATTTATAGTTTTGTATTTTTTATGTTGCAGGCTATTTTTACTGCTATTACTCTGCTGAATATTACTGCTGTGTTATTGCTGCTTTAAGCTGCTATTACTCTGTTGCTATAACAACCTCTGCTGCATTTATTACTGCTTATGTTATTGCTTCTGTAGATAGATCTAGGGAATCTAGTGTTGCCTTAGTCGGCTTAGACCTAGTTCTTAGTGAAATAGTAAGGTACTAAGGTGTTCTTGTTTTAGTGTTAGTGTAGATCTAGGTCTAGTCTAGTAGTTGTAGTGAGTTAGTTAGATAGTTGGTTTGATCAGTTTGTGTTAGATAGTTTGTTGGTGTTTGTAGTGGCGTAGATTTAGAGGGTTTTAGTTAGTTGCTGGGTTCAGTTGTAGTGGTTAGAATGTATATATATATTATATTTTATTATTGATTTATTTTTATGTAAATAAAGTTTCATTTTGTCTTATTTAATTTCAAGTAAAGTTTCGTTGGTGCTTTCATTTAGTATAGTCTAGTAAGTCTGGTTACTTAGGTGACTCTAGCCCCTTGGTCGTAGACTGAGGTGTCACAGATGAAACCCACCCAGTAACATCTGTCTACTGTCAATAATTTTATGTTGAGCAGAGAAAGGTCTTCCAGAGCCTCCTGACCTGCTCACAAATACGTGTGTCTAGCTCAACATATCGCCATGTTCCAGTGTTTCCGTTTTCCCTCACAAGTCGGAACAGACATTTCACCTAGTACAATAAATTTACAGTTATCACTACTCATTCTTCCACTATACACCTAACGTTCTTTCGGGCATTTACAAGCGTATTTAATTTTGTCTCTCCACTTACTTGTCCTCACACGACCTAACTCTTTACTGATGTATGATCATGATCAAATACAAAGAATAAATTATAAAACTTACTTTTTCGTGATAAAACTACATCGTCGCTTATAAATGCCCTTTCTATTCATACATCCATACATACAATTCATACATACTACCCAAAATAAATAACCACACTGAGCCAATCTAATGATAACCAAATTACATGTATATTATAACATATATTCCAAGATACCTTAAAACAACCTAATACTCGTCTAGTTATGACTACTAGTTAAGTCAATTAATTAAGAATAAGCAATTTAAATAAAATCCAACTTATTTACACACTACGGTCGTATAGTGTTATGTTTCACAGGCTATCTACACGACCCATACATTTGTTCTCTCCAACTGGAGTTAACATCTCTTCTTACACCACTATAACCTGCGTGTGTCCTTCTACCTCCGTATGACCTGCGATTACCGCTACCACAGTCATCTCTTCTATCAGCACTATCGGATACAGACCTGTGCCTCCTATCCAAACTCGCAATCTTCTGTTCAGACTGTTCTGCCCTTCTCCCTAACACCATGAGGTGCTGTAAGTGCCTTGGCTAGGGACAAGAAGAACACTGTGTGTGACAGATGTACTGGGGAGGGTCATGAGGAAAAGGGGTGCACAGCCCAGTTCAAATGCCAAAAAACGGTTACGCTGGCCACTCAGCCTACTCCAAGGACTGCCCTGTGTGGAAACAGGAGGTTGCCGTGCAGGACTACAAAGCAAGAAATGGATGTACCAGCCAGGCGAAATCGGCTATATTGACCCTCCCAAGGGCCAATTCCGCTTGACAAAGACCTACACCCAGGCTGTGGTTAAGATAGGAAAGCCCATAGCCACGCAGACAGACACATCGACCCCCCTCTCTTTCAACTCAGAAGAAAACACCGCCACGAAGCACACATCCAAAGAGAGCTCTGTTATGAAAGTCGTACTAAAGAACAGATTACCTGAGCTCGCTGATCAGGGTATGGAGACTGAACAGTTTGAAAGAACTCGGAGAAAACATGTCTGACTCGGTCCTCCCGGAGAATTCAGACAGATACACATCCCTACTGAATTAGGGGTTGATCAATTCCCTAAGGAAAGAAGCCCAACTAAAGTGGAAGGTGCCCAAAGTGAGGGTGGAGGAAATAGCCTCGGCTTTAACCGGAAGGTTTGTTGCTCTCCAGAGAGAAAGACTTCTCACCAACATTAGGTCACAGGAATTAAGGAAAACCTCTTCGGGGTCCTTCCAAGTCCTTCCAAGTAGTTCAATTTGAATAAGCCATGGATTCCAGGATTGTACATTTGAATTGTAGAGGCTTCAGGGCCAATTATGGGAAAAGCAGCTGCTGATGAGCTCGGAGACTCCTGTAGCTTTCTGCCTATAGGAAACATTTCTAAAAAAACTCAGAAAGTATTAGTTTCGCAGTTACAGCACTTGCAGCAAAACTGGTTTCTCTACTAAAATTCTCCCGCCCCATTCAAAGGGATCCGCCAGTGATCGAAAACCTTACGTTGGCCTTCAAATGAGAGAACCCATTGAACATTTAACCTCACCCATTGAGCAAGTCTCTTAAATAAAAAATCCCACAGAGTGGCCGGATCGGTGGGAGGCTTAGACCTACAACAAGCTAAGAATGATTGTGCACGATGTCAGGTGTCGATACATATCTAAGGGTCTGACAATTCGTGAAGTACTGTGACACTTATCTCACAGTGGAACATATCCCCTTTGATTGCCCCAGATAGCAGGATATTAGAGGGAAATATTTTCGAACAGACAACTTAAAAACACTTTTTGATTATGTTGACCCTGGGAAAATACTGGGCTTATCCGAGAGATGGGGTTGACTACTAAAATTTGAGTTGAGATCGGTCAAAGTACTTGTAAATATTAACATATTACAACAGATTTTATTAAATAATATTAATTTTTACTATTTGAGTTGTGAACGGACCCTATTTTTAATAACGTAGCACGTGATCTATAAAGGGGAAGTAACCCTTGAGGGTTTATGGGCACGACTTGGCCTACATTGTGCCGTTGTGCCAAAACCCAAATTAACAAATTCTGTGAAACAATTAGATCAGCAGTTATTTAAAGAACTTATAGAGCTTCGGTACCGAGGTTTAAAACTCGGCGGTAGAAGGAGACGCTAACTGCTCGTCTCCAGCATGCACTGATTGATGAAGACAAAGACCCAGATGTTTACCATTTTGAAATTGAACCTGAGATTGTTGAAGTCCTTGACAAGATGCAGGAGGATATAAATGCAATAAATGAATAAATGAACATGATGGGGAACAAGATATAGAAAATTGTATTGCAAGTGGAAGGCCAAATTGACTCGTTGGTGAGGAAGTAGTTACCTAATCAAGACTGCGGCTGTACAAACAGTGGTGACGGAGGCGCTTGAGGTTGTAGCGCCGTCTGTGGCTGTGTTGTTGTCTTGTGGGTGTGGCTTTCTTGAGGAGGAACGTGGCGACGATTGCTGTGACAATCATAACGAGAAGTACGACTCGAAAGGAAAAAAGACAGTCGAAGAAACTTAAGGAGGCTGTTATGTGCCTGAAATTTTGGCTAATGATCTACCTGCTAGAAGTGCCTTAATCAACCAGTGATGTGTCTTGTGCAGATAAATCTCAACGGAGGTAACACTCAAATAACGAAATAACAGAGAAACACTGTAAACGATGTTTAATCCTTAATGAAGGGAACCGTCGAATGTCGTATTATCTAAATATCTACTTCAGAAACTAAACTCGACCTAACTCTAGAGCTGCCAAAAGTCTTCTGTTTACTTTTCGCTACACTTCCTAGATCCTAGTCTTGTTGTTTTTAATGAAACAAATAACTTTTAGCGTTAAAATCCTTATCCTGCCATACCACATGACAGAGAAAGACAATATTGGGTCTGCATCTAGGCCTGTTACAGTCCTTTGTCTATTTTCAAGTGCCTACGATGATAACTTAAGGCATGAAAGCCTGAAGACTATGCCTGATGTTACACTCTTTCTTGCTGTTTGATATTTAGAATCCGCCGGAAGCATCGCAAGGTGACATGAATTTAATTTTCGTTCTTCTTCGCGGGAGTAGTCCATGACTCACTGCCATTTCCAGACCTGAGAGATACGGGAAAGTTAATGCATGGAATTTTTCCTCCGTGAGTCATTACTGTCGCGTCATCCATAAAAAGTATATATATCTTACGAGGCTGTCCTAATTTTTTGTTTTGGTCCTCGTCTGATAATATTCGAAAGTTGTCCATCAAATCCGGAATGGAGGTAGATAGTAGATACTTTCGATGCATTTCTCAAACTCGTAGTGAATGAGCAGTGAGAGGTGTATCCGAGGGGATGGGATCCAGTAAACATCCTTATTTGACTTCGCTGCTAATGCCTATAAATTATAGAATCACTAACAAACCAGAAATACATGTAATACAGAAATGATTAATAATAATATTCATAAGCATTGTCATTGTAAAATACATATATTGCAAAAGAATTATTATTACAACATCATTATTATCTTATCTTATACATTAAAGAAATTTCTTAAAATAAACTTCCTAACAGTAGCCTGCCATTGTTATTGTAATTGAATAAATATTTCTTGAGAAATGGTAAAGTGAAAAAGCCTTAAATGTAAATAGTATTGCGCTATTTGTTAAAAATCACGTCTTTTGCTTCGGTACTGGGTCATTAATCTGAACCGGTACTTAACGTTCTATGTCACACACAAAAAAATCCTTGGCTCCGACATTTATCCTATCTATATATCAACTTTATACGTGACCTAGTGCAACCTTTTAGAATAAACCTGTAACGTTAGATAAAACATAATACTATCTGAAAAGATACGAAAAGTAAATAACAGATAAATAATTTGTTAATACTGATAACTTATTGACAAATATTTTAATGTAATGATATCTTTTTTTATATTTTTAGGTAGTAGAGAAAGATGGGCATTACTTTACACTAAATAATACGCGTCTTCAAGTGTGTCAATGGCTAGAAACAAGAGGTCAATGTAATACAGTTCGCATAGAAACTGTTCCACTCAAATCTGTCCCAGATGGAATAAAAAGGATGATGGTGGTGCCTCCACCAGTTGTTTATCCCCAAGGTAAGATACATTTCTTGTCTCTCTTCAGGTATCTTCTCTAGGGGTGTAATTTTGTTATGTTTAAACAAAATCAAAACATCAAAGATTTTTTTTTTCTTTCAGTAAAACAATGGTCGTATCTGTAACAGTCTAGTCATAATTGTGTGTGTAAGCCAAAATACAAATAATAAAAAGTAGAAGCATACGACTTCAATTTGGATGGGCTGAATGACTCCTAAACCACTTGATGCTACATTTAAGACACGTAAATTAACCCCCAAAAATCCTTCTGAGAACTTATTGAAAGACTCGTTTCCATGGCGTTCAATTTACAGTGAACACGTGTGTCCTGAACTTGTATTAAGTTTAAGTAATGGTCTATACTAATGTTTTTACAAAGCTCATATCAACTCACTCTGTCTGTCTGGTAAAAAGTTTGAACGTTTTTTTCAAACATTTCCCATTCTTGCATAAAGTTAAATCTTTGCACTATTATTCATTGAATCAATCATGAATCAATCAAACAAATTAATATTAACCTATCACTTAGATTATTATTGTTGTTTAGTTATTTTGTTTGATATCGAAATGAGGGAAATAAATACTACTTAATGAGAGATCTGGATGTATATATGGATTTAATCCGCTTATCACGTTTTGGCACTTTTTTCTCCCACTTCTCATTTTCGGATTAATTTGAAAATTTGCATAATTATTCATAGTTGATGACAATACACGAACCAATAAAAAATGTACCATTTAGTTTATCAATTAGTACTAAGTACCAGATGACCAAGCCTTGCACGGTTGAAAAATTTGTTAAGGAAGAATATATATCCGAATTCATTTTGGAATTTTTTTTTATTACGAAAATGAACGATCGGCTAAATACTACCAATTTGAAGAGTTGCTTTTGTGTTTTGTGAGTTCTAAATGTAATTGTACACGGCGATTAGAACTGAAAGTCTCTTAAGTCCTCTTACAGTCTAGAAAAATCTCATCTCAAGTCGTGTCGTTTTACATTGCACATGAAGCGTAAAACTGTTGGCTTATTATTGGCTTCGAATAAAGCCCTTGTAATGTAACCTCTCAAATGTAACATTCTAACATTTAATATTGCAGTTAGTATATTCATTATGGCTTTAGTACGAAACATGAAGTGATGCGAAATCTCTAGGATAGGGTAGAGCATGGACTATGTAACAATAGTGTACTTTTCCCTATTCGACCTAAAAACATAGCGTTAGTATTCTAAAAAAAAGGTTTCAGTAAATCCATTTTTGGACAAAAAAAGTCGGAGCAGTAAAGTGTAAATATAAATGTAGCATTTTTTTTTAAATGTGTTTTTATTTATATTTTAATAAATTACCAGCAAAATAAAATATTACCCTGCTTATACTAAGCTATCCAAACTGGGAATATACAGTGGCAAGACCGCACTACAAACAAGATGTCTTTGCGAAGGTCGGTATGGACATTAAAGAGGGATCTCTTATGGTCCGACAGTTACGCTGGGGAAGAACGTATGCCAGTCTTTTTTTTTTTTTTGTGAGCTGATAGGTGTTCAGCGTAACTGAGGAGCTTTGTCGTTGCTCGGTTTGTTAAGCTCTTACATGCAATTTTTGAATGTTTGTTGAGAAACAGAAAGATTCAACGGTTGACGACGACTTAAAGCAGGCTAAAAAAATTGTACTACATGGTAGGCATCTAGCACAAATGATTGAAACCAACCTCCAAATGCAAGGAAAGAAATTGACTTTTATTGATTATATCATTTTCTCTTTTATCGAGATATTAAATATATTTTAAAGAGTTTTACAATCTCACATTACTTGTTTGTTGACAAAGGAATTACTGCCTTAGGACATTGATATCTATAAAATTCACCTAACAATGCTCTATGAAGAAAAGACAATTCGCTTCTAGGATGTAAGTTTTAAAAAATTAATATAAATGACAATTATTAAACATCTATTACTGATGTTCAAATTGAGTTGCAGAAAAAAATAGATTTACAAAATTATATCTTTAGTAAAAAGAATGTTAATATAGGAGGCACAACAGAAACATGGCTGCTCTTTGTCAAGTATCATTCATCAAACATTTTATTTTATTTTATTTTATAATAATAATAACTTAGTTCAAAGTTCATGTCAAGCCTGGGAATCCCTATGACATAGTGACACGCGTCAATCAAGTCAAGAGAAGCGTTGTCACGTGATAGAAGACTTTAATTTGATTGGAAGCAGGACAAGAAGTAGGAATGGAGAAGCTATGTGTCGAACAAGGAGCAAGAGATAATTAATTAATTCCTCAGTCTCGTGGTTATATTTAGAAAGTGTAGTCGCATTTTTCATTTAGAATCCAGTAGTAATATTTTGATTGTTTCATTTTAGATACAGTTTATTTTTGTAAAATACTGTACATATCGTGTTCGGCGTTCCAGTACCACCTCATCGTGGTTGCCGAGTGAACACCCCGCTTTCCAGAGGGGTGGCCAAGGGTACTGGTTGCTTGCCGCTGATGAATGAGCAGTCGGCAAGTGTAAAAGGCAATCAAAGGGATTATGTCCAGCCCCCCCACCCCATGTGGGGCCCTGGGAAACGGTAAGTAAAAGACCTAACGGGATCTCCGAAAAGCGGATAGCGCTGGACACCAACTCGAGGGTTGGTCGGGTCGCGGGTCTCTCTTTGGACAAAGACTGGACTGACTGGCGCGGCCTTAGCGGGCTGCGTCGGGCGCACTGGTTGGCGTCCACGAGCTAGACTCTAATTAGCCCGTTCCCTGGTGCGCTAGTGGAGGAATTCGCCGCGATAAATGGTAGTTCCAATACTGGGAATGTAAAAAAACGCGCGCCACCCCACTCCTGCCCTTCAGGAAACTTATATGCCAAACTGTGGTGGTGATTGCTGGCGTAGGTTTTTTCCTTGCCCTTAGTGGCGACATGAGTATAGGCCATGCACGCTGCTGCATTAGAGCAGTAACTAAGGCCGCCAACGGCCTTAACCATACATATATGACAAGTACAGACGGAAAAAAGCGGGCACGAGCAGACCCGAACAGGCTCCGCGCCCCAGGTATTGGGCGTCAGGTCTGGGCACGAAAAGTCCACTACTGGTCGCCCCGCGACCTTGGTGAGGGGGAATTTGTCAGGTCGTGACAAACGGGCTAAAATTCCTCCACCAAAGTCCTCTTCTCAACGAACACTGCATTCGTACCTCCTTCGGAGGTCCGATTCGAACAAGGTTAATGGAAGTCTGCCACAACCTCCTGCCGACATAGATACCCGGCAGGCAAATATGACTGGAAGTGAAATAGTGACGAGAGCCTCCGGCTCTCAAGCAACCTATCCTGACACTAGTGGGATTCAACCCACTCCAGGGACTAAGCCCATAAACACTAGGTCCCTCCTGATTTTACAATTAAACATCTGTGGGGTAATACCCAAGATGTTAGAGCTCACAAAACTCAAGGTCCTGGACGATATTGGGAACGACCATAGGCCCATATTGGTCACAATTGCCCTCCCAGAGGCCAGTGGTGTAACCCCGTAAATTCCGCGGAAGTGGAGTTACACCAAGGCGAACTGGCCAGCATACGAGGCAGCAGTCGACGCTGCCCTAATGAATTCAGCGGTGGAGGAGAGGAACGTCGATACCATCTACGGCGAATTAGCAGCAGCAATGTTGGGTGCGGCCAAGACCTTTGTTCCGCGGACTTATCCTGGCGTTAGCAGAAACGCGTGTGGTCTCAGGATTTGAACAAGCTGGTCCTGAGACGCAAACGAGCCCGGAGGCTTACTGAAAGGAAGGGTACCCCTGAAATCCAGCGGGAGTACTATCGGCTCTGTAGAGCCACGAGTGAACTGGCCAGACGCGTCCGGTCAAACCATTGGAACGCTGCCTGCGCCGGGATGGATAGACTCCTCGAAAGCCTGGCGTCTTCTACGAAACCTTGAGGCCAAAGACACAGCGCGAATGGCTGCCCCTCTATCCTCACACAGAGGGTCGGTTTCAACGGTAACCAAAATGGCCGGCTTGCTAAATCGACATTATGCTAAAATTAGCAAGCCCGAAAAGAAAACAGCCATGTCCAAAGCCCTCAACAAAGAACGTAAAAGACTCGAGAGGGAGCCAGATGAGCCTGAAAGCCAAGCAACGTGCAACGCGCCCTTCTGTCGTGCTGAGCTGGACAGAGCGATAGCTAAGTGCAAAAACCGAAAAGCTCCGGGGCCAGACAAGGTTACCCCTGAGATGGTAAAACACCTTGGGGGCATTGCAAGAGGTAAACTCCTGGAGTTTAAGAATCGAACCTGGGCAGAGTCCAGACTGCCCGGGGCTATGAAGAGTGCTATCATTGTGCCAGTCCTTAAGAAGGGTAAAGACGCCTACAGACCCATTTCACCAACCTCAACACTTGGCAAAATTTCTGAGCGAATGGTTAACGAGCGGCTAGTTTGGTCCTTTGAGAGTGCCGGTATCCTTGCGCCAGAGCAGGCCGGTTTTAGGGCAGGCTTGAGCCCGATCAACCAGGTCACGATATTCGCACAGGAGGTGGCCGATAGGTTCCAGAGGTCTGAAAGCACATATGCAGTGTTCATAGACCTAAAACAGGCTTACGACCGTGTGTGGAAGCAAGGCCTCTATCTTAAGCTAAGAGCCATGTGTGTGCGGGGAAAGATATACAATTGGATACAATCCTTTCTGTCTGGGAGGAGCACACGTACAAAATACCAGCACTCCCTTAGCAAGCCAAAACAACAACTTAATGGACTGCCGCAGGGCTCCACCCTGTCCTCCACACTTTTCATGGCCTTTCTTAAGCTAACTACGGTCCAAAAAACTGCTATATGCCGATGACATTGTCCTCTGGTCAACCGGGAAGAAAGTCGACCATATTCAGGCGGCATTACAAGCAGACCTCCATACCATCTCCTCGTATCGCGA
This sequence comes from Biomphalaria glabrata, assembly GCF_947242115.1. NCBI lineage: Eukaryota > Metazoa > Mollusca > Gastropoda > Planorbidae > Biomphalaria > Biomphalaria glabrata. The sequence goes on from NC_074712.1 coordinate 24,503,771, forward strand.
CAAAAGGCAGAATTTGATAAACATTGCCAAAACGACCTGGTTCCTGTTCAGCCTAAGGATCGTCATTCTTAAGGCTCCATTCAAGCTTCAATTCGGTAGGCTGCGACTCCAACATGAAAACACGCCATAATATCTAGGGGTGACCCTGGATAGAAAACTGACAATGCTCCAGCACGTCCAGGATGTTGAAAGAAAAGCCTCGGAGAAGTTAGCGTTACTAAGAAAGCTGGCCAGCACAAAGTGGGGTGCCAAAGCTGACATGCTACGCACATTGTACTCAGGGGCAGTCAGATCACAAATTGATTACAGCTATACAGTTCAAGTACATGCTTGTAAAACTGCCCTCGAATCACTCGACCGAGTGCAAGCACAGGCCCTACGGTTCATTTGTGGCACCTTTCGGACAAGCCCAACAAACGCTGCTGAAATCTTAACAAACGTGGCCCCTTTACATCTTAGGAGGGAGAGAGCAGTACTTACGGCCTACGAGCGCTACAAAAGGGGCGACTCTAGGCTACCCACCTCAATATTAGTGCGACAGTGGAGAGAGAGGAACCGCATTAAAATGCGATCGTTCCTCCACATTGTGGCCAATTTGACTAAATCAGCTGTTCTCTCCACTGATAGAATCCCTATTATAAGGATAAGTACCTACCCTCCGTGGAGGAGATAGCCGGCCCCACTAATAAACCTGTCCCTGATAGGGCAAGAGGGAGCCACCAAGAGGTGACTAATACCTGCCATTCTCCAAAACTTGGCATCAGATGCCATTTTCTGCTATACCGATGGGTCGGTATTGAGGGACACCGATAGATCAGGGTATGTGGCCCTTATAGTCTACCCTGACCGGACAGAACCAGACCGGCTCTCTGGTCCATGCGGCTACGCCGCATGCTCCATGGACGCCGAGTTAACAGGATAACTCGGGCGTTCAAGGCTATCAGAGCCCGAATGACCCAACGCGAAACTGGTGCCACTACTATAGTACTAGTAACTGACTCTCGCTCCAGCCTCCAAGCTATGGGTGGCGGCAGGGGAGGGTCGCCTGTAATAGAAGAGGCAATCGGCGCCGCAGATAACATCCGCCGAGCTATTGGAGCTGTCGTTTTCATGCAGTGGGCGCCCTTACATTGCGGCGTGAGGGGCAATGAAACGGCAGACGCCCTCGCAAGGGAAGGTGCTTTGGCAGCCACACACCTTGAAGCATCAAGCACGTAATTACAAGCAAATCCGAGCACTCATTCACGAGGTGTCTGGCAGCACATGCGTCACCCAGATCGCGACGATCCATGGTGGCGACTGAGGAGGTCAGAGCAGTCAATTATTGCGCAGTGCAGAACGGAACACTGCCCTATTGGGGCATATTTTACCCGTTCCGCACGAACTTTGACTTCCGATGCCGTCACTGTGGAGAGAGCATGTCTTGTACGAGTGTCCCCAGCTCCGCGAGCTAAGGGGGAACCTGTCTGAGCAGTCATTCGACTTGTATGGTAGCTACGAGGCACTACGCCGAACGGCTAAGTTTCTTGCCAGAGCACTACGGGAGGACTAGTACTTCCTGCTCTGATTTTTCAATAGGAGTTTAAATTAAAAGTTTCTGTATTTGAATTGAGAGGATCTTCTGCATTGAATCTATCAGTAAATATCTAGATCATCTTATTGGTTGACATCTTTGAATAGAATCCTCGGCATCACGGTTGTGAGATCTCAGCACCTTTCCGACAAAGAGGCAAAGTTTATTCAAGATCCCTCCTCATCAAGATCATAATGACCGTAACACTCTTAAATATGTTTAAAGCAAAATTACAAAACGGTGGTCGACAATAGAATGATGTTTTAGCTTTTCCATCAACATGGTTAACCTAGATTTAGTGCGTAACAAACCTAATAAATAGGCAAAGAAATAGACTGGAAATAGTTTGAAATTTCTTATATTGTCAGGCTGCAGAAGGCATAAGATTCACATTAGCTTAATTTCATTTAGTAGTGAATTCAGCAATAATAATGTTTATATTAAAAATAAAACTAAATTCACAATTAAATCTAAAAACAGTAGGCCCTCATGTCTCATGACAGTGAGATTAATTTAATGTGTAAATTATTTGATATAATTTTGTATAATGATAATAATAACAATGTCTTCGATTCCGAAGATTAAGGCTGAGTGCAGTGTTTCACATAACTACGCAAACCCGGTTGCGACCTGCATATTTTCATGAATCTTTTGCAGACAGAATTTGCGCTAACACCTAGAAGCTTTAACAGGAAGGGAAGATTTGAAACCTGGCGATAGATTTTTAGACATTCCGGGTATATACTTACGCTACTTGTGCCTCGATTTTCAGTCACACTTAAGGATTGGCCCTCGATCCCATATTACTTTATTTTATTTTATTTGACCTGCCTTTATTAATAGATGTAGATGTCAGGAGAATGCATTTCTGCAGAGAAGAATGCAAGAAAACGTTTGGTGCCGGGGGGGGGGGCCGAACCTCAATGGGAAAGCTTACAGCGCTTCCCCAGACCCCCTAGCTGTCAAGGAAAAGGACACAAACATGACTGTTTTTCATTTTGCCGAAGGTTGAGGAATACTTTTCTTTTTAATTTTTTAAATACCGTGTGTGCATTTATGTAAGGGTTAAGGTTTATTGGGGGTTAGGGTTTGGGAAAAAAATCGACCCCCCTACTCCAAAGTTCCGCCAGTGGTATAAAGAGAGTAGGGGGGAACACTATATACACTACAATAACATGTCAAAAATATCAAAAAGTATCTTAAATAAGCATATTTATATTTTTAGATGAAATGGGGCTTAAAGGCAAAGTCTTACTGACAGCACAATTACACAATAACTAAGTGAAAAAAAAATTTATTGGGGATGAAATTACCGGGGATGAAGTGACCGGTCACTATTTCCGTTTCATTCTCTGTTTTTCCTAAGCTAACAAGATACAAGATACAAAAAAAAAATGTTTATAAAACAAGTAGATTTATTTCCTTTTTTAGCCACTGAACTTAGTTTCGCGAACCTTTTCGCAATAATGTCTATTCCATTGTATAAGGCGAGCAAGGCTCAGAAATGACTAGCTAATAATTATCAGGATACACGTGTATGTATGGCGGCTAAGGATAGTCTATTACAAATTTAATTACTTGACTGAACCAAACTAATTCATACAATTACACTTAATATAAGCTTGTTTGAAATACATTTTCTTGCTTTTTTAGCGGCCCCTGAAAGGGGAATAGACGCTATTAGTTTTGTGTGGCCTGTCTGTCCCTCCGTCTGTCCATCCGTCCCGTTTAAACAGTAGTATCACATTAAGAAATGAATCGGATACCAACAGCAAAGTACACCATTACCCGGTAACAAAAGGCCTACTATTCTTGATGATAACATTGGCCTACATCTAGTAATTTCAAGATTAAACGTGTAAAGTCATACGAGTTCTAGTCTAGATATAGACTAGTAGATTCTATATCAAGATTCTATATATATTTCAGATCTAGATCTAGACTTAGATCTAGACCTAGACTTACATCTTGAATCTATTTTTAGATCTAGAACTAGGTCTAGATCTAGCTATTTGTATGACACATGACAACGGATATATTATTTTTTATTTGCGAGGGGAAAGTCTTGTCAAGTCATTTCTTGCTAAAGAATTTTTTTTTCTTGGTGCCAATTTATCTTATTTTGTTAGAAGAATAAATCTTTTTTTAGTTTCTCTTCATTACAATGTAACATGTTATTAATTTTGAATGTATGGATAAGGTTAATAATTATTATTTTAAAAAAAATATAAGTGTACGCTAAATGAATTTACGGAGATGCTGTGGTTGAGGGGTAAAGCACTTGGAACCGGAAGTCCCGTGTTCGAATCCTGGTGAAGACTCTCGGTGGACCACTTCGGAGGCCGATTTTGAGTTTGTGTTTGCCCGGTTCTGCACGAACTGTGTTTCCACACAAACTGTCTTTGTAACCTTGTTTTTTTCTATTTGTTATTGTATCTCCGGCAATGCTGGGTGCTTCAGTATGAAATGAAAGGTTGAGGGGGAAATTACAATGACAACAAAAATTGCAGATGGTAGAAACAGAAATGAAGAACAATTCTGTTGGGTTTGCCTTCCATTGTCTTTCGTCACTAAATAAAATAAAAATATTTGAAATACATTTGACATCACTACTTTGATTAGGTAGCAGCCTCTTCATTTAAAGGTCGGCAAACTATTATTATACGCACACCATTACCACCTAGGAGAATAGTTGAATTATGCCAATCCCAGACACTTTGCGCACTGTGGCGACATGCAATTTGTGCTTTCATTATTCATTATTATTTCTTTTCTGGACACTTTGGTTTCTTATAGTTATAATGTTTTTTGTTTGGTGTAATGCACAAATTGTAAGACAAATTTCCTTACGGATAATAAAGATTATTATTATTATTATTATTATTATTATTATTTATTCTTAAACATATATCACTATGTAGCCAGCTGTTCCTTTCTTACACATTACATTGCTTAATATTCTCAGAACACATCTAGTTCTCCACCACTTTGTATTCATCAAGTGTCGAGATTGAAACCTCGGTCTATATTTTTCCACTCTTTCAAATGGAAATTGGAGGGGAAAAATCGATCTAAGTATTGATTTTCAGAGGCAGCCTCATACTCTCAAATCTGGATACCTAGCCCATAGTACTTTAACATATTAGTAAAGTGAAATTTATGGAACAAAATCTTACTTTTAAAATTGTGTAACTATACTTAATTTTAAGGCGTTCATCACTTCATTTCATGATCTATCAGTAAATATTGTTTGACTAGCATCAACCACCGTTGATTTGGTTCTAGGCTATAAATTGTTTGTTTTGCCATGGACCCCGTCCCTTTTATTTTGGATTATCACTTTCTGCCCCCATCAACTCTTCGCCTCAACAAATAGTTTTATTTACACTATATGACTATCCTTCTGCTTTTCAATTCTTATTTCTAAATATTTGATCTACATTTGATATTTTTTTGGCCTGGGCCCTTTTCTTATTATATACTGCAAATCGTAATGCTCACATAATACTTCGGCCTACCTCCCCTGTTATCTTGCACTTTCGATTTACCTGCTCGCATTTAAGCAATCTTTCTTTTGGCCGTTGTACTTTAGTATATGTTACGTTAAATCGGAATATCCCGCTTTAAAATACCACACACACAGACACACTCTCATTTATGGCCTGTAAATTTGATATCAATTTTCTCTTCCCAACCCTTTTCGCTCCCACTCGCCCCCACCCCATAAAAAGGGATCCAAATACTATTAGGTAGCATAAACCAAATAAAGTTTCTGGGCCTAATGGTGTTCCACCAAAACGTATCGAAAACTCCCCTTTCAAAAAAATTTGAAAAATGTTTTTTTCTAACTTTAAGGATATCACTTTTTCTCTTATAGAATGGTACAATGATCTTCTTAAAAAACGAAAATAATTTGACATCATAGACATATATATATACTAGACGATAGAGAAGATATTATCAAGGGAAGCATTTCATTAGTTAAAATTTGTATGAGTTATACAGCAGTTATGAGCAGTATAAAAATAAAAGTATTTATAGTTTGCTTTTTCAGCTATATAATTAATAGAACCCTTTCTGTATTATTATTATATCTATAATCGTGCCTACTAGATCTATGTCAGGCGGGCATAATGATCATCTTTTGCTATAAAATGTTTTCATTTTAGCTTAATGGGTCTTCTGCTGAAAAAAAAATCCCTTAATAGATGTATTCATCTTTAACTTGAATTTTGCCTATGACATGAAACTTCTGTTTTTATTTTTATTTTTTAAATCCAAAATTGGGCTAGTAGGCTACTAAATAAAATTATAATAACAAAATTACTAGCACACAATTATTGGATGACTGGTTCTTAGAGACAGTGGAGTCCAGTAACCAACATAAGAAGTATCATAAATGAAAAACTGCGTCAAAGCTGTGATAAACAAAGCAAGAGTCTACTCCATATATTTCAAGAGATTTCTTTGTCACCAAAAAATTATTTGTTTCTACTCAACATTTTCTATATGATAATACGAATTGAGATCTACCTGAGAACAACTTATACTGTTTTCGACTCAGAACCGGACACCACAGAATGAGACAACATATGTTCTGGAAGCTTAAAGTCGGGACGAGCGAAACCTGCCCTTGTGGAGCATCAATAGAGAATGCTGACCATGTCCTTCAAAGCTGCACACTATATCAAGAGGCCCGAACAAGACTTTGGCCCCAAACCCTTTTTTAGAACAAAAACTATATGGAAACTACTGTGCGGTTCATCTCAGATATAGAATTACTGTTTTGAACTCTCCAACATGTAAAATGAGAGCGAAGAATAGCAACTTAGAGTCATCAAAAAAAGCACTTTTTTTTTTAATTTTTAAATCCTTCACCTCTGCTGACCAGACACTATTAGTAGCAGACATCCTGCAATGTACAATTCCTATTCAAGAATATAAGCCTACATTACACTATCTTTAATGTAATTTTGTGTAATATTTTGCGCTTAGTGATTTACAGAATCTCAAGTTATATCTTAAAATTATTTTGTGCAAAAGATCTTGTCAAATATTTGTATAGCTATAAGCACGTGTATTACATTTTAGAATATAATGTTACGAGCTCTTTTTTCATGCTACTGAAAATATATACTTTTCTCACATAGTAAATGTAAACGCTTTTCCTCCTGGATAATAAAGATTATTATGTTCATTATGAAATAACAAGTACAGAAGCATTACTATGGAAGATCTATAATATCATTCAATAAATTACATAAACTGCTTCTAGGAATGAAGAGATAGTGCAATATATTAGCTACACAGAGAGACCTAAAATTATGTCTAATATTACAGAGTAGCTTAATTCTTTACAAATAAATATAAATACAAATATATAACACAATGATTATTAATTATTACAAACTTCACTTTAATATTACATAGTATTCTAACTAGCAGTCACTGAAAAGCTATTAAACGATTATTTATTTCAAAACAATACACTTGAGCACCGTTTTTATAAGCTCACATTCTCTCTCTCTCTCTCTGTCATTCCCTTTTATTTTATAAGCATAATTCAAAACTATCAGCTACTGACAGCTACTCATAATGTTTGAGTCCCTATATTGAATTATCTCCCATAATAAAGAATAAGCATTTAAAATATTTCTACGTCTAACATAAGCTTGACAATAAAATGTATAGTTTTTATCTAATTTGCTTTCTTGACATAAATAACATTCAAGCCACGTAAGAATACATCTGTGGATTGTCACTAGCTTTTACAATGTTTTCATCATGTTTTGTGTATTTCCGAAGAGGCATCAATCTTGGCTAGTCTGCTGAAGAAATATTGTAAGTTTTCAGAATAAAAAGTGCACTTCATAGATCAATATTTTTTTGCTAAAATAATATGTTGGTGATTTACATGTCTATGCATGCTCAAGACATATACCTTTTAATGTGTAAAATAGTCAAAAAATATTACACATTTAATTGCAATAGATAAATTAAAGACAAGTTATATTTACTATTACACAACTTTTGTGCAAAAGATAAATGGGGTAAAATCATTTGTTTCTATGACCAACACTTTGAAAGTTCATGTTAACATAACAAAAAAATATTAGTTTTTTTTTCTCTCGCTATGAAGAAATCTTGAGTCCATAGGTGTAATGGACCATTTAAATTTTTTATAGCAAGGTATGGTAGTGAACTTCATTGAATGCTTTAGAGAAATATTAAAAAATCACATCTATTTGCTCATTATGATCTAAGCCCTTTGATTCAATCAGACCTATTAAATGGGTTTCATATGACCTACATTTGTTAAAGCCATGCTGCTATCTAATTTTTTTTTATTGAGACATTTTATTTTATTTCTACTAATTTCTAGTATTATACATTTGATGCTGGTGAATGATGCTGGTTTGTGGTTTCTTGGATCAGATTTATCTCCTTTCTTAAATAAAGGGAGTGATATTAACTTTGCTCCAGTCACTTGGTACTCTATAGTTTTGCATCCATTTTCTAGTTGTATATTTTTTCATGTCTCCGATCCTTCCAATTTGGTTTAAATTATGTTCAGTGCATGTCATATTACAGAGTAGAAATGTTACCTTTTTTAGTGCTTCCTTAAGAATGTCTTCAGCCTTATCGCCATCTTCACTTGTATTTGATGTTGTACGTTTTACATTGTCAATCTAGAAACAGAAATAGATATTTTATTCCATAAATTTATTGATGAAGGCTAGTATAAAAATTCAAATAGTTTTGATATACACCTTTTAATTAAAAATATATATGTGTGTGTGTTTGTGACAAAAGAGATAATCATGTCTACCTGATAGAAATATCTCATTGACAACTGTCATAAAAAAGAAAATATAAAAGCAAAATTCCTGTTAATTTTTTTTCATCGGAGGATTTAGAGTAGTAGTACTATATCTGCGTTGACCTGCGCAGTGATTTCGATTTATGGCAGCTATCGACATATACTCTTGTTCTGTAAGGGAGTATGTAGCTTAGAATGACATGGTAAGGATAAAACATTTTTAAATTTGTGCATTTACTATATTACAAGGTGCATGTCATACCTGCCATTGGTTTTAGTTCAAAATCTTAATCATTAAAATATGTAATGTCCACTAAATCATGTACTCTATTCATCTGGAGTGTCTATTCTTTCATTTCCCTTATTGCCTTTCTCCATTTCAACCAGATGTTAATATTGTTATAAACCTGGTGGTGGCACAGATGGGGGTAGTGGTGTGAGTGTAGTCAGCCGACGCAAATCGCCCCATGCCAGCGGTCAACCGTGACGAGTTACGACGGTCAGCCGAGACGAGTGTCAACAAGACGGTTCGGGAAGGATCGGCGTCGTGAACAGAGCTCAGGAGCGTCACGAGGGATGTAGTCATGTGACGAAGCTAAAAACGTCGAGCGATGTTCCGCCCGGTTCTAGAAGGCCATTAGGGACCCTGTATAAAGAGCGGAGGTGTCGCAGTCAAGATGGTTCACGACAGAAGGTTCACGACAGAAGGTTCACGACAGGGGTTCAGAGCCCGGTTCACTACAGTCCGGTCGACTACAGCACAGTTCAGTGTGGTTCAGCGGTGTGATTCTGTACGGAGCATTACGACGATTCAGTGCGGAGTACTATCAAGTACAGTTGAGACGAACGGCGTCTTGATCTTGGTCTGTGATCGTCCGACACAACGAGCCTAGTGTGTGAAGTCAGTCCTGAACTGTTGAACCCAGTGCAAGCCCGGAACGAGACGGAGAGGCCAGTGCAAGAGTTGATACGGCGGTACGGTGTTATCGGAGAGATATTTGTACAGTGTACGTGTTGCCAATTGTACAGTATTGGCTGTTAATTATTCAACTATTAAAGTGTTACGTTACTTTGGAGCCCTGAGTTGTCAAGTTCTTTAAGTTGGTGGTGTATGGTGCAGTTTTCAGAGAGCCTGGATAGTGAGATTCGTAACAATATGTTTTGAAAATCTGTTACAGATTAAAACAAAAATATACATATATATATAATATTATATTATTAGATTACATTACTCATCAGCATTGATTATTTCAACCAAATAATTGACATTGACTTATTTTATTTTTAATGGTACAAATGTCAGTGTAATAAGAAATAAAGAAACACTGAAGAGTACACCTAAACCAAGGCTTTACTAAACTAGAACGACACATGAACTGACGAAAGAGACTTGGACAGTAACACACTAAATCAATGTTATGAACGCATTCTCACGACTTACACAAACATAAACAAGTAGTAACTATTTCACCACATTCCTCCCCCTAGAATCAAAATAGAAAGTAAAGTAATATAGTAGGCCGTAGTGTAAATAAATAAGAATAGTACTAGTACCACAGTAGATCAATAAATAGTGCCAACAATTATTAGTTTCTCATGTAAACAACAGTGAATAGTGCCACAAGTTAACATAAAACCAGTATTAGTAATATGATAGATAAACAATTACTAGTTTCTGTTTTAAGAAATAACAAATAATGTAGTAAGTAAACATAAACTCTAGTATCAGTAGCACGAGATAAAAAGTGACAGTTTATGAAGTCAGTATTAGTAGTGCAATAAATAAAAAACTCCAGACCCTATAGTTCGGTCTGGTTCTTCTCTCTCTTAAGTTTTAACGGGGTTGACTATTCTGTTCTACAGTTTGCGAGTCAAGAGTGAGTTTCTGAGCGTCCAATGGCGTATGATGTTTCTGTGTATTTTGAAGAGGAAAGCGTTCGGATGTCCTTAGAGCCTTCCAGTTGTTCTTTCTTTTCTTGTATTACCGTAAGGGTGTTGACTGTTACTTCCGAGTTTTGAGCTTCTGGAGGATATTCATTATCCTCACCCTGAGCGAAGAACGAAGGCTCACAAGTTGTTGTGGATGGGGAGGGAGAGGGAGCCAAGTGTCTTAGAGAGAGCGTCTCCTCTTTACCGCTGTGCAACCGCACAACGGCATATTGGGGGTTACACATCAGGAATTCAACTTCTTCCGTGAGAGGATCATACTTCAAAGATAGGTTCTCTCTTCTCAGCAACACTCGACCTGGGCTGGATAGCCAAGTTGGGATTGATATCCCAAAGGAGGATTTCCGGTTGAACCGGAAAACTTTCTCGTGTGGAGTTTTCTTTGTTGCAGTAGATAGTAATGATCTAATAGAGTATAGGGCCTAAGACTATCTCTCATCTTGAGATCGGGATATCGAGATCTTTCAGTGCTAAAGTAACAGCGTTTTATAGAGTTTTGTTTAGTCTCTCGATTTGCCCGTATCCTTAAAGATTATAAGGGGTCGTTCTACTTGTAGCTATTCCCAGGGGCGTAACTAGGGATTTGGGGGCCCGGGGGGATTGACTTCTTTGGGAGCCCCTTGCATTTTGACATTCGACATATGTCATGAGATAATGTACGCAAAAATATATAAGCCCCAAATCAAATTGGTTCAGTATATCAGTAAACTTAACAAAAAGTAATCATCAAGACTCTTTTAATGAATAATACCGTTGTTTATTAGTTAAATAATGCACAAGTGACAAATCTAAATTGATATCGCTTCACGTCGTGCATTCTGTGCAGCAAAGAAATCTATAACATCATCTACATCGATACTTTCTAGTATTTGTGACTTCACTGACATTAAATCTATGATAAGCCTTTCTTGCGTCATTTTGCTCCTGAGATACTTTTTGATGAGCTTGAGCTTTGAGAATGATCTCTCACATGACGTAATGTCCTAATGGAAGTGGCCTGAGTTAGCGGTATTCGGAGGAGGTTGCAAAATCTGAGCACACGTAATTCCCATATGAAGCCTGTTTCCTCAATATGTCTATTGGTGATTGTATTACTGTTTGTTGATGAAAAGTGCTCGTGCATAAATGACATCATTGAAAAAGCTATTTTCCATTTATTTCATCATACAAACAGGAAAAGTAGCACAGTTTGTCACAAGCGTGTCTTCTAACAGGTGTCTTGGTTCAAGAAGAAACCCAAAGGTATCCATTTTCTTTCCAGCTTTTGGAATCTGCCCTTCATCTCCATATGAAATCTGTCCAGCACTTCTGTCACAACACGTTTGAATTGCAGTTGTATTGACAGTCATACATTAGAACTCAACTTCCCATCAAGTCTTTTCTTTCATATGGTTGTTTTGATTACAGGGAATCCATAGTATTCACTACCTTCTTTTGCTTTTTCGATGGATTGGGTTTTTGTCAGTTTCTCATCATTTTGCAGAAAGCATGAAAGGGTACTAATTTCTTTAGCAGATTCCCGTATATGCAGTCCAGACTTTTGTAGTTTCTTCCGAACTATATTAATTGGGCACAGTAGCTTTGACCAGAATTCCAGATAGGCAAAAAATTCTTAATTTTCCACTGCATGAAGAAGATTCTGTGCTAATATTATATGGCATTACGTCATTGTTGGTTGTTTATGTTTTGTGCGAAAGCAAAAGGATTCAGGGTATACAAAAGTGGGAAAGATCCATATCTCGTTATGCTCGAGTATAGAAATACTCCGATAAGTGGACTGCCGTATTCACCATCACAACTGCTGACGAGTAGAAGACTCAGGGAATCATTACAACTGATCACAAACTATTGAAACCATTGGTAGCTGAAAATGCAGAGACATTACTCAACGAACGACAGTTGAAAAGCTAAGTGAAATACGATGCAAAAGCAAGACTACCTAAAGATTATTCTGTCGGAGAAGTGGCCTAGGTCAAACATGGCAGAAAGCAGTTGTCATAAAAGAAATTCAGCACCCAGATCTTACATCATAAAGACAAACAATGGAAAAACATACAAAAGAAATCAACGCTTTTTAAATAAGAGTTTCGATGAAGACATCTCTGGGTACTATGATACCGATGAAGACAATGAACTGCAAACTGTTGCAACAAACGAAACAGACAGTTATAGACCAACGTCTAGAGAACTTGTTGTGCCAGTCAAGACAACCAGAAGTGGACGAATTGTTAAAGTTTCTAGTAGACAGGGCCGGTCGCAGTGGGCGCCGCGCTTTCATAGGCCCCGCGCTAATTCCAAGTGTACATTATTAAATTAAACAATTAAAACGTATATAAAATAACAGGGTTTTCGCGACCTCCTGATTTTTCAGGGCCTCCAGGAAATCTCATGAAAAGGCAAAATATACGATAAAGTCCTGAACTTTTGAATTTATTCAAATCTCCTGAAGAATAGACGAAATTGACGTTTTGGGGTGCCAATAAATAAAAAGTGGCATTGCGAGCTTTCATGTGATAAAAATTTATTGCAAAAAAGAAAGTAGGCCTATTTTCTAATTCAAAAAAAAAATAATTTTGACATTATGCTTATCCCTACCCTGACTAGGCCCCGCGCGATCCGTTTCGCATAGGGCCCCGCAAATGCTAGGGCCGGCCCTGCTAGTAGATATCACTATTAAGAACTTTAAAAGGAAGGGTGTGATAATAGCTTCAATAGGAAGGATGTATTAATATTATATGATATTACGTCATTATTTTTTGTTCATGTTTTGTGCGAAAGCAAAAGGACTAGATCATTAGATGTAAATAAAAAGAGAGAGTTTCCATTGGATTGAGGAAAGATGAATAAAGGGGTAATAACTCGAGTGTGAAGTTTAATTCTGAAATTATAGACGCCAAACCCGAAAAATGGACAATTTTAGCATTGTTAAGAATAACTTTTAGTTATACTCGATTCTGTAAATTTTGCTTCAGGGTTAATTAGTGTAGCCATATAATACTCGCCATTTAGATCTATTATTAGTAAAGGTAACAAGATACCTGGAAGTCGCTGTATATCATGCAGTTTTATTCGTGGCAACAAAGTTTAAAATGGAAGGTCATTTCCACTTCCAAAAACTGATCTCGGCGGCAAAAATATTTTTAAAATATCTAGGTTTAGTCTTTGTGATAAATTTAATCCATAAATGTTGATTAAAAAAAGACACCCGTTGACACTATTTGTCAATCAAATATATTAATTTATGTATTTACAAATAAATTTCGGACACCCATTTGGGGGCCCCCCTAGGTGGGGGCCCGGGGGGATTTTAAAATTCTCCCCCCCATCCCCCCCCTTAGTTACGCCACTGGCTATTCCCCTCTCGTGCAGAAAGGCTTGCACCTCCTTCGACATAAAAGACGTACCTCTGTCAGAATGGACGTACTCTGGCATCCCAACTAAGGAAAACAGCTGATTCAAACACTTATGACAGTAGATGAGGACATATCGGGACATGGGTAGGCTAATGGGAAGCGCGAGTACTCGTCCACCATTGTTAATAAATATTTATTGTGAGTAGCAGATGGGAGTTGTCCCTTAAAATCGATGCTTACTCTCTGAAATGGTTGGGTAGCCGTGATGGTTGGGTAGCCGTGATGAGGGTGCCTGAAAACTGTTTGAAGAATTTAGGCTTCAGTTCAGCGCAAGTTTTACATTGGTTTACCACTTTGCGGACGTCATCGCAGGAAAAAGGTAAGTTTTTAGTGCGAACGAAATGGAGGAGTCTAGTGACCCCTGGATGACAGAGTTTGCTGTGTAACAGTTTGAGGTCTTCTCCAGTCATTGCTAACGCAAGATGGTTTATTGAAAAGGTATCCGCAGCTGCGTTTTGTTTTATATTGGAAACTACTAAGCTCAGGTCGCCATCTTTGTATCTTTTCATTTTTGATCTTGTCCTTGTTTTGCTGGTCAAACATAAAAGACACTGAGCGTTGATCTGTAACCAATGTGAAGGGTCTACTGATTAGATAATGTTGCCATTTTTTCAGGGCTTCTACGATGACGTATGCTTCCTTTTCGACTGCTGAGTGTCTGCGTTCACTAATAGTGAGTGTTCTTGAAAAAAAGGCAACAGGACTGCTGTCTTGATTAAGAGTGGCGGTAATTGCGATGTCTGAAGCATCTGTTTTGACTGTTAGAGGTCGATTGTTATCTATCGTCGAGACAGCAGCGTTTTCAAGTTCCTGTTTTAGCTGGTCAAAAGCTTCTCTAACTTGTTCAGGGGGAGAAAAGATTTTGTTGTTTACCAATAAATGGATCTTGTTGGAAAAATGTTGGATCCATTGAGAATAATAGGATCACCCGCTTTTCTCAACGCCTGAAATCTTTCAGGGTCTGGTCTTAATTGCCCTTGTGAGATTTCGTAGCCAAGGAGTCACACTTTACTAGCCGCAATAGCACTTTTATCATCGTTGAAGGTGATGCCGTACTTCTTAGCGGCGTTGAGAAATCTCTGTAGATTCTGGTCGTGGCTATTGGAGTCACGTCCGCAGATGGTAACGTTATACACGTAAGCGAACGTATCCTGTAGCCCTTCCTCCTCAATTATTGTGTTGATCGTCCTTTGAAATGCAGCAACTCCGTTTGTCATTCCAAAAGGAATGCGGCAAAACTGATAAAGCTTACCACCAGATATCTATCAGGACTGCTTTTCATTGTACCAGATAGATATCTGGTGGTAAGCGCTTTTAAGGTCGAACGTACTGTACATTGAGTATTTAGATATTTCCTGTACCAGTTCATCCACTTTTGGCACGGGGTACGCGTCGAGGTAAGTGAATCGATTGATGGTTTGGAAACGTAGTTTTCAAGTAATTTCTTTTTGTCAATCTGGCAGAGAGAGACTGAGGAGATGAAATTCTCAAATGTTCTGAGCCAGTGCATCCATTTCTCGGCAGCCGATGGCGAGCTAGGCTCTATGTCTTGCTCTTTTGGCTTAAATAGACGCTCCATTTGTATTACTATTTTTACTTACAGACTGAGAATAGTGTTGAACGAAAATCCAAATAAGATACTCGAGACACATAGATCCATAGTTTTTCATTAGGACACATTTTTTTATTTTTTTTACGGAATTTTTTTTTTCTTGCGGAATAAGAGATTGACCCTTTACAAACAATTAGATCAATTTGATATTCATTATAAAAGCTCAGTTTGGCTAGGCTCACATCTAACGTCACATTCACTTTCACCTATCCTTTGGTCTGCTGGACCGCTGGGGCACCACACAAGATCTGTCAACCTTCTTTCTCCATTCTTCTCTGTTCTTTGTTTTTGATAGAAGTTCATTCTGGTGTTCTTTCTGAAAATATTGAAACCTGCCTTTTTACCTGCCTGGGTGGGCCACTTCGGGGGCCGATTTTCAGTTTGTGTTTCCACACAAACTGTCTTTGAAACCTTGTTTTCCTTTGACTTCACATGTGTAGATTTTGATTTCGAAATGTCTAGATCAATATTGCACTGTTATAAAATACTAAAACTAATCTACTTTTTTTTACAATTTAATGTTGCATTCAGTCTATTGATAGATAATCTAAGCTTTTTTTTTTACATAAATCTTATCTAAATTACACCTAAATTATTCCAAATTTATATTTTAGATCTAGATCTAGTAGATATAGATCTTAAGAGTGCTAAATCAGAAGTTTAGTTTAGGTAGATCTACATCCTCATTCTAGTTCCGTTGAAATGAAAATGCCAATAGCTCTGTTGGCAACTGTGCTGGGACATCGAGCAGTTTTTGCCGAAGTAGAAGCTCGATACCTTTTCTTTTTTTTTTTTTTTTTAATCTTTTTTTCAATTTCGGCAGATGACTTCTATGCTATTCACTGCACTTTATTAATGGAGCCCAGCGATTGGTAGAAATATGTAACCTCTCTTGGCTATGCTCTTGGAATTTTGTTGATTGCAGTTTGCTTAAACTCCGCCATCTGCCGGTCCTAAGCCCGAGTGAGAAAGAAGTAGGGTTTGTCATGCGGCTAGGGACCCCACCTTGTAAAACCACAATTGCTACAGAAACGAAAAACTTTACACATAAAGAAAATTATACATGCGGCGAGGACGGCCAACTCCCGATGACGGTGTTGGACCAAACCCAACCATTATTACAGCTCGACTCCAAGCAAAACAAATCAAAATCACTACTATCCAAGTATATGTCCCTACAGAAGATGCAGAAGATACCATGAAATATAATTTTTATAATCAACTTCAAACCACACTTATGAACACCCAGCCATGACCTAATTCTACTGATGGGAGACTTTAACACCAAAATCAATCCCATCTGAACTGATTTTGAATACGTAATGGGACCATACGGCTCTGCAGAAAACATCAGTGCTAATGGTGGGCGGTTGATTTCTCTCTGCGCATCCAACAGCCTTTCAATTGGAAAGACATAAACAAATACACACAAAAAAAACACACCAAAAAATGGCGATCACCAAATGGAGAAACCTTCAACGAGATAGATTACATTTGCATCTCGAAACGATGAAGGTCATATCTATTAGAGGTAAGGACCCGCCGAGGAGCGGATATTAGCTCAGACTACTATCTCTTCAGTGTCAAATGTAAGCTAACGATCAGTTTCGTTGACCTTAAGAAAGCGTTTGATAGTGTCCACCGAGAATCACTATGGAAAATAGAGAATACGGTATCCCAGAAAAAATCGTCCAGATCCTACGACACTTTTATAGTCAGTCTAGTTGCTGTATTAAAGCAGAAGAAGAAACAACCGAGTTTTTTTTTTAGCATCAAGACAGATGTGAGACAGGGGTGCATCTTTTCTCCCTTTCTTTTCTTATTAGCCATCGAATACATAATGAGGAGAGCAAAGAATCAGACTGCCTTTAGTGTTTCGTGGCGTGAACAAACCGAATGAGGGACATGGACTTTGCCTGTGACGTT
Source organism: Biomphalaria glabrata (assembly GCF_947242115.1). NCBI lineage: Eukaryota > Metazoa > Mollusca > Gastropoda > Planorbidae > Biomphalaria > Biomphalaria glabrata. The sequence continues at coordinate 24,521,062 of NC_074712.1, forward strand.
GCACTACTCGGGGCTACAAATAAATGCATATTAGAAATGACGGAGAGACTAGATAGAGAGGCACCCAAAATTAGCCTCCACATAACCTGGGATAAGACAAACATTTTGGGAGTGGGATGTAAAACAAAGAGCAGTGGACACCCGCTGGGAAGAGGCTTCAGACATTGCCAGTGACAGAGCTTTGTGGAGATCTTGCCGCCCAATGCGTCGAACGGCGTGGGAGGACATAAGTCTAAGTAAGTAAGTAAGTTTTCTTTAGATTTTATATCAAAAGGGTAAGTTTTATCGTCAAAACCATCTCTATGGGGGTTTTAAACTAAAAAAAATCTCTAATGTCTTTTTTAAACAAACTCAGAACACCTTAGCTATGCTCATAGAATTATGTAACTGTAATATGCTTTAGAATAACATTGAAAAAATGGTTTTCAATCTTAGAACTATCTGTAGGGGGATTTTAAACTCAAACCATGTGGAGGGGTTTTAAACTTAAAGCCCCCTGGAGGATAGGAATTTAAATTCAAAACCACCCTTTGCTACGCTCATAGAATTTAGAGTAATTTGCTTTTTTTATATTGAAGAGGTGGTTTTTAGCTTCAAACTCCGCTAGAGGGGTGTTTTAAACTCAAAACCCGCTGGATGGGGTTTTAACTTTAAGCCCTCTGAAGGGGGGGGGGGTTAAACACAAAATCCCTCTTGGCTACGCTCATAGAATCTGGTGACTGATGTATGCTTTATTCTTATACTGAAGAGGGGGTTTCATCGTAAAAATTATTTGGAGGGGGTTTGAAACTCAAAATCCCCGTTGATTATGCTCTTGGAATTTGGGGGATTTTCGTTTGCATTTTTTTGTTCTGCATAAGAGGTGGGAAAGGGAATTTAAAATCAAAACCCACCTTGGATGTGCCTGGGCAAGGGATGGTTTAATATTAAAATCTCAACTAAAGTAAACAAACTCCATGCAAAACAAGATTACACAGAGAGTTTGTGTTTTCACACAAGCTCAGTGGCGGCCCCCCGTCAGAGTCGGATCACTGTCGGATCCGCCTATTCGCAAGGAATATTCAAAACATGATTTTGTTTTGATTGTCAAAAGTAATAATGTTTCAAAGATTCATTTGGCGTTGTAAAAAGGTTTTTTTTTTTTCTGTAAATTTTTTTACATGTTTCAGATGTTCCTTAAAAGTTAAAGATAATTTACTTCCTTATCCGAACTTCTCGCTGAACGACGGGGGATGGCAGCGAGCAGAGTATGAACCAAGGACCGTCGAGATAATCAGTTCACGGCCAGGCACTGCTGTTATCTTAATAACAAACTAATAGCCTATTATTAATAAAGAGATATATTACACATTTCCGCATGACAACTACCGGATATGTACAATATGCCAGACGAGCGATTTTAGATAATCTTTTGGTATTGATTTGTAATTGAAAAAGAAAAAGAATAGGTATCGAGCTTGTACTTCGGCAACGTCTGCTCGATGTCCCAGCACAGTTACTAACAGAGCTATTGACATTTTCATTTAAATGTTGATCTAGACATTTGGAAATAAAAATCTACACTTGAAGTCTAGAAATTGAAATTCTATATCTTGATCTATATATCATTCTAAACTAGACCTAGAAATTTTAGATCTAGAATCTACAATGATTTTAATTAGAATATATTAGAATATAAATATAAATCTAGAATCTACAATGATTTTAATTAGAATATAAATGTAAATCTAGTTTAAAAAGCCTAGATCTAGCGTAAAAAAAATCTAGCTCTAGTGTAAAAAAAAACACTAGATCTAGTTTAAAAAATCTAGATTAGATCTAAATCTAGCCAGTATGCATTTTTTTTAATACGAGAATATCACGATGTTAAATAAACATTAATGCACTAAGTCCTTTTACATTTCATTTAAAGAATTAAATCCATATGACGTCAAAGAAAAAATCCACTGAGTCACACTGCCTAGTGAGACTAAAAAATGTTTTTATCAATACGAGCAAGTTGTCGAGGGTTCATAGACACTGGTGCGCCGAGTTATTTTAGCAAATCATTTAAAGAATGAATTCCATATGACGTCAAACGTAAAAAAATTCCATTGCGTCACAATGGGCTAGTTAGACTTAATATGTATTTCATATATAAGTAGCTAAAATAGTTCCGGATTTATATATATATAGTGAGTGAAAAAGAGAATTCCAGATAAATCTACTACTGTAAATTAAATTTTTGGGATGGTCTCGTATGAAAATTAGATAGCATTGTGGAGAGATTTTCAAACCATACTCCGATGTTAGGAAGTTTTTTTTCCTTAAAAATTGGAAGATAATATTAATGATAATTAAATTTTGTATCGTTTTAGCTAGAAAATTAAATATAGTGTAAGAGAGAAGTGCGATTTTACATAATTAGAGTTTAAATGTTTTTCATAAAAAATCCGGAACAACCAATTTTGTAAATGAGAAGAAGATTATTTGTTTTATTTGTTAGAGAGGGATTTCAAACAGTTATTTGGCGTAAGTAGATTTTTCATATAATATTCGGAACAATTTTGGCAACGATTTGTAAGAAAATTAAAGTGATGTATGTCGATTTCTTTGTTAAAACAAAATCAGGAACATTCTTTACCGATAAAAAAAAAAACTTTTGATATGTTTCAGCAAGAAACTTAAATGTAAAATAAGTCTAAAAAGTAATTTTTAATAATCGTCTTTAGTAAATTACTTTCTTATTTTAAAATCCTGAACAACCAATTGTCGATATTTTTGAAAAAAAAAAGCTATTTGACATAAATTTGCTTCAAGTTGAAAATACGAACAATTAGATATCGATAATTAAACTATAGTGACGTATTGTCCAAAATATATGTGTAATATAAGTCAATTATGCGATTTCAAACAATCATTTGACAAAATATATTTTTTATAAAACAATATCCGGAACAACTTTATAGTTGTAAGTCATTATAAAGATTTTCATTTAGCTTTCATAACCTATTTACATTAAATAACCGGAACAACATACTATTGATCATGTGTTTTTGCAACGTTTAAGCACGAAATTAAATGTAATATAAGTTAGAAGAGCAAACAAAAAGTATTATCCGGTGCACCCCTAATTAAGATTTTTTTTTCGCCGTCTGCGTCTATCCTCGGCAGCGGATTTTCTTTTGGACTCAAATGTGTATCCCGTGTTTTTTTTTAGTGACCTCCAGCTGTCTCGTTCTGAAGCCACATGCAACCAGGTGCTCTGCGTAACTGTCGGACCATAAGAAGTCCCTTTATACTGTCCATACCGGCGTTCGCAAGGACATCGCTGTTTGTAGTGCTGTCTTGCCACCGAATGTCCATGATGGAGCACATGTCTCAGATCCATATAGATGGGTTGAGAGAACTACCGCTTGGTAGACATCAATTATTGTAAGCAGGCGGGGCCATTTATTCGTCCAAACTCTCGCCTAAAGGCGTCCAAAATAACTATTGGCCCTGGCCAGACGGTTATCAACTTCCCTTGAAAGCGAGGCGTCATTTGATACTATGCTTCCTAAATATTTGAAGTGGCCTATCACGTTTAGGGGCTGTCCATTTACGGTGATCTTTGGGACTCAGAAGATTATATTGGGTGAATACTAAAACATTGCTTCTGTTTTCCCGAGGTTTATAGATAAACCGAAATAGGAGGCAACGTATGCAAATTCGTTGACCGCGTTCTGGAGATCATGTTCATAGTGAGCTAGCTGGCGCAATCATCGGCATTGAGAAGCTCTGTTATGACGATTTCTTTTTTTTTGTATAGGATAGTAGAGGTCGAAGATTGAACACATTGCCGTCCGAACGAAACCTAATGTAGATTACAGTAGATGCTTTCGTGCAATCGTTGCCTCATTTGACCCAGCATTACGCCAAAGAAGATAGTGAATAGAGTAGGAGCAAGTACACAGCCGTATTTCACGCCACTTTCATTGAAAAATGATCAGACAGGTCACCATTGTGTCTCATCTGGCCTTTTGTCCCACATGAAACTGCTTGAGAATGGATAGGAACGTAGGTGGGCCTCCGAGCCTGGCAAAAAATCCTCCACAAACCCCTAATATATACATACATAAATACATAAAAGTCCTTACATTCTGCCTTTCGCCACGAAAATAAGTAGTTTTGCGAAAATGGAATTACATCCATATCGAATATAAAATAATATGGAAACGGATTTACCCGATTTGTTAAAAGCGAATATATATATAGTCTATGGAATAGAGATAACTTAGCAATTAAAATGAAAGTAGCGCGAGATGAGTGGGAAATAAAGTACAATTATAACGGGTTTACCCGATTTGCTAATTGAAGAGGATAATAAAGTAGGCCAGCATGTCTAAATTCACATATATAAGGAATGAATTTATGTAAAAATGCTTTTGAAACACAAATAAGAAGGTTAATTTTATTAAATAATGAAATCAATAGACTATATTTTATATTTTCCTGTGCCAAAGTAAAAAAACTATCTGTGCGAAGTGTAGTTCTTAAAATTAGATCCTTTCGATCTTGTCGCTGTAAACATGGCCTAGATCAGTGTAACACTTTCATTGAGTTGGGCAACTTTTTTTTTTTTTTGAGAGTCTTAAGTTTGTTACGTTACGGTTCCAGTTATAACCCAAGGAACATTTATGCCAAGTTTTATTAAGATTGGTCAAACGGGTTTGATTTCTATACCGGACATACACCCATACATTCATAGGCCTACGTCTTACTTTCTACTTTATAATAGTATATATAGTATAGTATATATGAGTGGGAAGCGTGGTCGAGAGGCTAAATGTACTTGGCTTGGCTACTTATGAAGGGGCTCGAGGTTCGAGACCCGACTCGTGCAGAATTGTGTTTTCTGAGCGCCTGAAGGCATCACGGACCAAAGCGCTCTGAGCATGCTATAAGCATGAAAGTAGCGCTATATAAAAGCCATAATTTATTTATTTAAATATATATATACTAGCCATATGTTACCCGCGGCCCGCGGGTCTTAATTTGCGTATCACTGTCGATGTAGTCACTGAGAGTGTTTTGTAAACAATTAAACGAAATATAATGTTATAAGTAAAGCGAATGCGGAAGGCGTGAATGTAAAAATATTATAAATGAAGCTATCAAATTAGCTAATCGACCTAAATCTTGTCTTGTTTACGTTTTATAAAATGAAAGTAGGTTTAAGATTTATTTTTAAAATGTGTTTTCTTCATGACCTCAATAAGCGTTGCCTTGGTGAATACTGTAAACTGTAGGTGAGAAAAAGCAATATAAATATATTTAATAATCAAATCGAACGCGCGAATGCAATTGTTTATATAACATTGTTAGTTTAATATTATTTAGATCTAGATCTAGAATGTAAACAATTTGAATGTCACAGTAGTCTAGTCAATAAATAAAAACTTTGAGCCTATTATAGTAAAAGACTATACACTTTGTGTTGCCCTAAAAAATAGCCTAGATACAGCAGGTTATAGTGTTGACTAGAAACCGCGCTATGATGAATGAAGTGTTTGTCGACACGGCTAATGTATATGTGTAGCTACGTTGTTAATAGGTCTAAATGCGCATACGTAAATTTGAAAGAAAAAAGTAAATTGGAAATAAAGACTTAAAATTAAACCTAATCGGTAGTTGTAGGGTAAAATACTTTAAAAACACAATGGAAAGTAAATTGTATTATGTAAGTAGTTTATTAGTTTGATAATATGCCTTTATAATGCGCGATATTATGACCTCTGACGTTAATTTCATTCGTATCACTACGCGGCGGAAGTAATGGTGCGCGCGAGTTATGGAAAAGTGTGTCAATGCGGCTAAAGCTATTCGCATTTAGAGCGAACGATTTTATGTAAAAAATGTTTTGTAAACTCAATTTTCATTAAATAATGAAATGAATAGACACTAATTTCTATGTTCATGTGTAAAATTACAAAATTATGTTTTCTTGAATGAGAGCTAATTTAGATCTAGAGATTTTCATCTCTGCGCATGCGTGACCTCTTCGTCTTGTCTCATCATTTAGACACATCATGTTAACATGGCCTAGATTTATAAGATGCTATACTTTCATAGAGTTGACCAATTTGTTTTTTGAGGGTCTTAAGTTTGTTTTAGAGCTACAATACATACACTACGGTCTTAGTAAGTACCCAAGGAACATTTATGCCAAGTTTTATCAAGATTGGTCAAACAGTTTTGATTTATATTCGGCACATACATACATTCATACGCCTTACTTTCTACTTTATTATATATTAGCCTGACATTACCCGCGGCCTGCGGGTCTAAGTTTGTGTTTAATAATCTAGTGGATTGGATTTAGATGTATGTTAAACTTAGCTAATGATCCTTTCAAGTTTTTTTCTCTTTCGCTACGAAAATAAAATTATTTTGCGAAAATGGGTTTACCCGAAGCCGATACATTCATATCTATTAAAAATGAAAAGAGCGATAGCTTTGTTAAATGAATGGGATTATAAAGTAAACAATTAAACGAAATAATTTTTAGTACGCGATTCATGAATGAATAAAGGCCTAACTCAACTCGGCTTCGCAGCTTTCGTAAACGAATGTAGTCTCTTAAAAATGCTTTAGAAAACCAAATTTGAATGTTTATTTGATCAAAATATGAAATGAATGGACTATAATTAGTATGTTCATGTGTTAAAGTATAAAACTATCTGTGCGAAGAGAAGTTTTATCATCTTAGTGTTGAATTAGAGTTTTAGATCTAGGGATGGGATTATAAAGTAAAAAATTAAACGAATTAATTTTTAGTACGCGATTCATTACGGTATTGTCTAATGAAAGAAAGTTCGTCAGGAAATCTGTAGGAACTAATTTATGTAAAAAATGCTTTTGAAACACAAAATTAAAGGTTAATTTTATTATATAATGAAATCAATGGATCTTCTTTTGTATTTTCGTGTGTCAAAGTAAAAAACTATCTGCGCAAAGTGTATTTCTTAAAATTAGATCTAGGTCTAGATCCTTTCGATCTTTTCTCATGTCAACATTGTAAACATGGCCTAGATCCATAAATACTATAGCTTTAATAGAGTCGGATAACTTTATTTTTTTAGGGTCTTAAGTTTGTTTTAGGGTTACAATACATACACTACGGTCTAAGTTAGTACAAAAGGAACATTCCTGCCTAGTTTTATCAAGATTGGTCAAGCGGTTTTGATTTCTATAAGTCACATACATACATACATACATACATACATACATACATACATACATACATACATACATACATACATACATGCATACATGCATACATATATTCATACATACATACATACATACATACATACATACATACATACATACATACATGCATGCATACATGCATGCATACATACATACATACATACATACATACATACATACATACATACATACATACATACATACATACATACATACATTCGCCTTACTTTCTACTTTATAGTATAAGATAGTATAGATATATATATATAGGTCTATATTCGAAAACGGCTCTAACGACTTTTTTTTAGATTTCAGGTATATGTATATAAATGAGAAAAAATTCTCGATTTATTGGCCAAATCGCGAAAAATCGAGGTCGATCGTTAGGCTATATTGGTTTGAACATGTTTCGTTATCGTAAAATTAATTTTGTCAGCACATATTTTATGAATAAAAGTGTTTCATATCATATCAAAGAAACAAACTTAACACCAGTACACTAAAACATTTCTTTGCAATCATGAGCTTGAAGTTTTAATGAATCAATAGGTCTAATTAAACATTTGCGCACCATATTAATGTAGGCTCTAATAGCCTTTTCACAAAAGTAAAATGCCACCTATGGGAAAGGACCAACAGCGAACGCTTTTGTGCCAGTTTTTAGTTTAGAATTTATAGCTCCGCAATAGTTTAACTTATTAAATAAATGAAAACTTCTGCGGACTCCTCAGCTATTGGGCGATAAAACTAAATTTGATTCTTTTTTCCATATCAGCTATTAAATTTATAATTCAAGTCAACTTGCGGTAGTGGTCGGACCTAATCAGCGAACGCAATTTTTGCGGGAGTCATAATGAGCGAAAGGCCGTAAAAAATAGCGAAATAGCATGTTAAAATATAGGAAATTATGTTTCAATTAGTTCTATCATCTAACTTCTTCCATGAAGCCTTATAAATATTGTCCTCCTTGTGGCATTAGGCCTAAATTTGTTTTCACTTTCTTGTGCTCCTCAACTCCTTTCTCTGCTTGGAACTGATGTCTATATAGCCTACGAAACTTGCGATAAATTTTTTTTCTTAAAAGAAATAAAGAAACTACAAAATTCTATCTCGCCACCTTCCTATAGGCTAGTCCACGTCGTAGTACTCTCCATTTCATAAACTCTCGTTACTGCAACTATTCTTTTTTAAAGAACTTATGTTCAGTGCACTTAATCACCAACTCGATCTCCCTCCCCCACACACACACAAGCTGATTGACCCAAAGGCAGATCCCGAATGCGATGGATTGATGATGTTATGGAGACAGATCTACAACAGCTTGGGTTTCGGGCATGGAGACGAAAGGCTCAGGAGAGATCTTGTAATTTTATACATGTATATTATATGGTAACTCTTATATTTATTACTAAATATATAGTTCGCGTTTTTTTCCGATCCTGAAATCGAATATTTTCTCCTGGAAAACTCTTGGAAATCTCCTGAAATCCTAATCTCAGAATGGTGGGGGAACCCTGTGAAAATGAATTCTGCACTTCTTTTAACCATTTATACACATATTAATATCATTAATTAGTAACAAGAGGTTAACCAGCCAGTGAACAAAAAAGGAGGACGGCAAAATAGAGCCCCCCCCCCCCCCGTATAAGCGCTGTTAAGATCAACTGAATCGTCATTTCACCCTCACTGGCATAGAGGAAAGTAACTGCCAGCAAATGACCTCTGAGAGACTGTTGGAGAGCTGCGAGTCAAAATTTAATTTTTAGACGGAAAGAAAATGCGGGAAAATATATGCTGGTCGCAACTGGGCGTAGTCATGTGAAACACGTAGTGATGCACTCATCCTTAATCTTAGAAATCCAAGACATTGGGTAAAGGTTAAAAATATGCCTATTATTTTAATATTTCAGTTTACAAACAATAAAAATAGATAAGACAAAAAGAAAAACAGATTAAATCAGTAACTAAATTATTATTAATGGCTTTTTAAGCTTATATAATAGGGGTTTCGCTGAATAGGTTTTCAGTTAAAAGGGTCATTTTGAGCGAACACCCCATAATATTTTTTTTTCAACGGAATGAATAACCTTAGCTATTCTAGCTAACTATTTCTTCATCAATTTAGAAGCATAATATGCAATTTTTTTTCGGCCGATGTCCCTTGGTGCTTTAAAATCGCCTTAAGTTCGGACCTATTCTCGTTTATCCGGAAACGTTTTGAGAATGAAATTTCCATACATGTCAACTTTGACCTTCAGCTATGCTTTATTTTATGAGGGAAAACGAAAGTGACTATGTGGGAAATGTAGAAAAATGGACTCTTTGTAATACCATTTTATTAGTTCTGCAGTTACTTTTGAAATAAATAAGAATGGATAAAAATTACGGGGAGGTGTTCGCTTTATATGCCTTTTCGCTGATGGGCCTTTCCTATATATGGCTCTCCCCAATTAAAGTGTAAACAATTTTTAAATCACACATAAAGCAATTACTAAACAGACCTCGGCAAATGTTATTTAATTTTTTCTTAAGAATAAATCAATTTACATTAATGTTTCCAATAGAACATACATTTAATGTTCGAATTTATTTGTAACAGCGAAAGGAAAATAAAGGTACAGAAAAATGTGAGATTAATTTTAAAAGAGCAATTAGAAATTTTGTATTTAGACATTGTTAAGCTACACATTTAAAGCGATAATATTATTGAATTGCTCTGTAATATTTTAATAGTGAATGTCCTTTTTTAGGGGCTCCGAAAGGGGTAAAAGTGCCAATATTCTTACAGAACTACTTAAATCAACTCACTCTGTCTATCTGGTACAAGATTTATTTGTACACGTTATTTCTTCGACATCCAATCCTATACTCTTAAGCGAGCAATTCTTGTATGTATGTATATATATTTATAAATTTTATTTCGAAAACGGCTCTAACGATTTCCTTTAAAATTTCACGGTATGTGCATAATAGTGAGAAAAAAAATTCTCAACTCATTGGCCACATTGGGAAAACTCGAGATCGACCGTTATATCGGTTTGAAAATGCCTCATTATCGAAAAATTAATTTTGGCTAGAATGTTTTATGAATGAAAATTTTCCATGACGTAAACGGGAAAAACGCTGCTTACGTCACTAGGCTTACCGCAGTACACTAAATTATTTCTTTGCAAACAAGAACGAGTTTTAAAGAATCAATAGACCTAATTAAACATTTGCGCACCATCTTACTGTAGATTGATTTATTATAGAACTATGAAAGAGAAGTAATGAAATTAAATGTGCCGATGTATGATTAGTTATTGTGTTTTAAGTGCTTAATAAGTTGTTTACACTTTAATTGTGTAGAGCGGTGTAGATACCTTTTACTTTGTTGTTTATTTAGCTGGTGCCCTCCAGCTGTCTCGTTCTGAGGTTGCATGCAACCATGTGCTCTCTTCTATGTCAGCTAAGTCAAGTTTGCGCCATAAGCTGGTGTTTTAAGCGTTTCGGTGTTACGTCGACCACTTTTTAGCTCACCAAAAAAGACTGCCTTTGGCATGCGTTCGTCTGAGATTCGTCTCCCATACAGGATACTGCTCTGTCCAGCGTAACTGTCGGACTTAAAGAATTCCCTCTATACAGAGGCCGCGGATACACATTTGAGACCAAAAGAAAATTTGCTGCGAGGACAGACGCAGACGCTAAAAGAAAATCTTAATCGAGCACCGCGGACAATGGTTATGCTTGCCTTGGATGTGGCAAGATATGTAGGTCACAGCTGCAAGCCTCATTAATTTTCGGACTCTAAGACAAGCCTTATTATTATTATTATTTTGCTGGTGAATTATTACCATGTGTTCATGCTTCGGTGTCTACTGTCCTGTACCAAAACAAAGGAAATGGTCATAACACAGCTTCTCCACGCCTTACTTGCTCACACTAAACATGATATCCATCTAGCGGTCAACGAGTTTGCGTACGCTGCAGCCTCTTTTGATTTAACTATAAACCTCGGTAAAAAGCTTGGAGTTAGGGCGTGTTGACGGAAAGCCCAGGAGAGATCTGAATGGAGGGATGCGTAAAAGCAGGTCATAGCACCACTGGGATGGATGGATGGCAAAAGCCGGTATGAACTTCTTATAGTCCGACAGTCAGGCTGGGCAGGGCACGTATGCCGTATGGGTAACGAGCATATTATTCGGCGTAACAGAGGTGCCCTACGGAAACGTTTCTTTAGAAAACTAATGCAATGATTTAAGTCTAATAAGAAAAAATGAGCCATTTTACTTTGTCACTAAGTGCATGTTTTACCCTATAACGTAGAGAAGTTACACTGCAAAGACTTTCTTCCAAGCCAATAATAGTAAGCCTACAATACAATTACGCAAAAGATGGATTGCAAAACTTTAATACGGACTTGAGCTGTAGTTTGTCTAGACTGTAGGAGGACTTAAAAGACTTTAAATTTAATCGACATGTTCAATTAGGCCTACAATTAGAACTAACAGAACACTAAAACAACTCTTCAGATTAGTGGTCTTTATCCGATCGTTCATTTTCGTAATTACAAGAATATTCTCAAAATAACTTTGTGTATATATCCTTACGCAGTTATTTAACAGAGCGAGGTTCGGCCACCTGGTACAAAAATATTCTCAAAATGACTTCGGGTATATATCCTTCCTTAACAAATTATTAATCCGAGCGAGGCTCGGTCACCTGATATTCTTGGATTAAGCTGAAATTTTGCACACTTATTTGTTTTACAAGCATCAAATTTTTAAAAGAATGAATCAAGTAGTTAATTAACTATCGGTAATTAATTATTTTGTCTGTTATCTCGAACAATAAATTGTTCTTGACTGAAGTGTTGGTATAAGCTGAATTAGCCCCCTTCATATGTTGCCGCTCTAAATAGAAACAACAATATATAACAATACTATCTTCTCTAGTCATAAGTACCTAACTAGCTGAGTGGTTAGTCATGAGTTCAAATTCAGGTCATTCACCTTTTTTGTTTTCTGTAAATTATTTTAAAAGCCAATTACGGTAAAAATCTACCCCGATATCCCTCTCTTTCTTCCCCAACCCCAATTTTCCCAACTGGTCCAGAAATGATCATAGCGTATTGAAAAAGCTAAAAGCATGAAATAGCGCTAAACAAAAACAAATGGTAAAAAATGTTATTAATCGCAAATTTATTATTGTTATTCTTTATTTCGGATTTTGTTTAATCCTTTTTTTTTTGTTGTGGGAGAGAAATCAGTGGGAGGAAAAAGTGATACTAGAATTCACGAGCCAAAAGTATGTGTGTGTAGCGTTATTAAGCTTTTTTTTTTCCGATTCTTGTCAAAAGTCTATGCGGGAGAGCATAACGTAGTGTGCAAAAAAAAAAAAAAAGGGAGGGATAGAGAGAGAAGGGGAGAAAGAAGAAAAAGATGCAAATGGACCGTTCCAATTCAAAGTAACAGATACTATAATTTAAGGTCTATTTAGGGAATCCATAAAATGTGGATGGCTTTATTGGAAGTGCGGGGCAAGGAGGGGTGAGCCGGCCAAAAGAAACTATATAATATATAGCGTAGGGGTAAATCAACGGGCTTTGCTAGCGTGTAACGCTAGTAATACTTTTTACTATATGAAGAAATACTGTGAATTTTTTTTACAAAAATTTCTAACATACAATTTTGTCAATTGTCAAAATAATTATATGACGCTAGCACGAAACAGGGAGAGTTCAATGTTTACCTATCAAACACAACTCTAGGTATTAGAATAGCTGCTAGAAACGAATAGACGAGACAGAAAGTGATTGATACCAACTTGCAAGGGATTCTCGGTACCAACTCATACACTCACAAGGAGTGGATATCAGCAGAAATTCTACATAAGATCGAGGAAAAAAGAAAGGACAAAAAATCAGGTGTGAAAACAGTAAAAGATGAGTAGCAAAAGCATAAAAAAATAAAAATAAACAGAATCAGATATAAACGTCAAGCGAAGTTTTAGATCAGACAAGTGGACTTACATAGAAGCACTAGCAACAGAAGAAGCAGCACTCCAGAACACCACTAAAGATTTTTACTCTATTATTAATAAGATAACTGAAATGTGCCAAACCAGATAGACTAGTAAAAGACAAGAATGACGAAGCGTTAACGATATAGGTGGATCGAGAATTTCCAGAAGCTACTAAATAGACCAACTCTGCAAACCCACCAGAGATATCGCCAGCTACAAGAGATTTGCATATTAATTTAAGTGCACCTTCTATGGAACCCTACTCCTAATTTGCAGAGCGATCCACCATTTGAAGAACGGCAAATCTGCGAACATAATACCTAAGAGCATCTCAGTAGAAGCATTAGGTCAGACATCGAGACAAGCTTGAAGCTATTCTACCCACTCTTTTACAAGATATGAGGAAAAGTGCCAACTACCGAGGTATAGAAAAGTGTTTAAAAAAAAGTAAAGTTCCCTTTCAGACCTTGTGGTCTATAGGGCTGCAATAGGGCAGATGATGTAAAGGTCATCTGATTCTGTGGCCTACGGTTAACGAGGGTGTCATGTGGCCAGCACAACGACCAACCGCCTTTACTTTTCCCCAACTAATGTCAGGTTAGAGCTGGGTGGACTCAGAGGCGCCAAAGGATCCCGAAATAAAAATCCCAGTCTTCACCAGGATTCGAACCCGGGAACCCCGGTTCAGAAGCCAAGCGCTTTACCGCTCAGCCACCGCGCCTCTAAAAGTGTTTAACTGCATCTTAATCAACCGAATGAAAGATCGACATCTCCGTGAGAACAAGCCATAAAAAAAAAGAGAGAGATTATGCACAGATAAAAATGCGACTCTACCATCAATCTAGATTAAATAATGCTTAATAAATTAATTATTGACAGCAAAATATAAAACAAGCTTTTCTTTACTTGTAATGTTTATCTTTCCCAGATAATGGCATTTTTGTAGCACGTGAACTAATTATTTATTCTTCAGTCTCTGAAAAGGTGATGTCTATAACATATGAACCCATGGAGCGAAGACCACGAACTGCTGCTGAGTATAATGATGACTGTACCGGAAGTGATTTTGATGGCGAAGAGTCAAGTAGTTCTGGTGGTAAGAAAGACTTGAATGCTTTGTCATTTTTTTCTTGTCATTTGAATTATATCTTATTTGGGTGTTTAAAAATAATCGATTTTTTTCCAAATTGATGCGTGATACCTACATTTTTAGTGACCAGAGAAAGGGGAATAGCCGCAATTAGTTTTGTGTGGTCCGTCTGTCCGTCCGCTTAGATCTCGTAAACTAGAAAAGATATTGAAAATCCGACATCATGATATTGTAGACTTTTCAAAGTTCTGATGCAACGGCTATTTTTTTCTTTTCTGAAAGAGAAAACATTAATTTTTAAAAACAACTATGCAAGCATTATTTCCAATAAAAATAAACTAATTGTACAAGTATTCACTATTAATAGCAAGAAATATGGGAGACTAATTAGTAAGGGTGGTGACTATTTACCACATTTTACCACATTTTTGCAAACGGTTTTAGGTTTTTGTCAATTTTTTTATTAATTGTTATAATGAATTATGTAATATTTTGTAATAAATATTATACTTATAAAAAAATGTTTACTTTTTTTTTTAAGAGAAAAAGTCTATTTAATATGCAAACTAGTAAAATATAATTTAAAACAACAATAAATAAGTAGGGTTTTATATTAAACACGAGGTGTTCAATGCAAACAAGCCACGGTGGGCCCAATCAAAGGGAAAAGTTCACCTTTAATTTCATCTTCATCTATTCTTTAGTCTTTTGAACTATTGGGGCACCACAGAAGATCTGTCTAGCGTCTTTATCCATTCCTCTCTGTCTTTGATAGAATTTCATTTACTGACAGGCCCGTCCATTCTTAGATGTTGTATCCCCATGGCTTTCTCTGTCTTCTTCTTCATCTTTTTTCTGGTACTTTTTCCTGAAGAAAGGTCTTAGCAAGCCCTAAGGACGTTGTGATGCGCCATAGAGTTTTAGTTTACGTATTTTTGACAGTGGTTAGTAGGACATCGTGGAGTCCAATCGCTGTATTAATTATATTTCTAATCTCTTCATTCATACGGTCTTTGTAAGTGATACCTAGGGTTAACTATATCTTCGTAACTATCAACTCATCGAATACATATGAATATTAACAATGTAATAATAATAACATTAATAAATCTCCGTATTCAGTGGTATCAAGTCGTTAGTCAAACTGACAGTACAATAGCATGTCTCTTCTTTTTGTATCGACGGAGATAGAGTTGTAGTTATTGATTGGTAATATAAAGTTTCATATATTCTTTCTGAAAATATTGAACCTGCCTTTTTATCTGCCTGAGCTCACCTGTAATATAAAGTTTCATATATTCTTTCTGAAAATATTGAACTTGCCTTTTTATCTGCCTGAACTCACCAATTCGGGGGCCAATTTTGAGTTTGTGTTTCCACACCTTTTTAAAATTAATTTTCGTTGTAAGGAAAGCTAGTAAAATGACCCAAAACAAGATTATCTAGGAATATTATGTTATCACAATGAACTTTGAAATTATCCAAACGCTACAATTCTTCTGTACCTTCTTAGATAATAAATTACATTTTACTGAAAACAAGCTAAAGTCGTAAAAAAACAACAGACAACAGATTGAGATTACTAAAAAAAATGCCGCCCTTTTGTGTTAGCACAAACACTTGATCAATGTTTGACATAGCTCACATTTGCAGAATTTTAAATTTAAACATCTCTGTTTGGTTTTCAATCTTTAAAAAAATATATTAACAATATCCTAAAAGCTACTAGTCAAATTATTGGCAACATCTATGCGAGAAAATCATTATTAAGAAAGCTTTAAAGATTTTAAACACAAGGAAATGCGTTATGGAGCAAGATTTAACCATCGTAGGAAACATACAAGACACACATCACAAGTATTGTACCACAGCAATTTAAGCATGCACTTGTCAGGCCGATATTAAAGAAATCCAGTCTTGACCCGGAATGTTTAAAAATCTATCGCCCGGTATCAAATCTTCCCTTCCTGTCAAAGCTTCTGGAGCGCATCGTGTTAGCGCAAATTCTTTCTTATCTTGAACAGTACTGTCTCTTGGAAGAATTTCAATCTGCGTATAGAAAGTGCGTAGCACAGAGACAGCAGTGGTCAGGGTACTAAACGACAATTCCGACATAGACCACATATCAATACTTTCCAAGCTAGACTTGTCTGCAGCCTTTGATACGCTAGACCATGGGTGGGCAACATTTTTTCATCGAGGGCCGCATTAAACAAATTTTGGGAATAGGGGGCCGAATAAATTTATATGAAGTATGTAATTATAAATCAGAAAACTACTCTAGCTAACTGTGTATATTATCTTTTCATTCACCTTTATACTGTTTTATACATTTAAATTTCTTTTTTTTTACATTCCCAATTGAGCAAGAGCCATTTCTGAAACAAATTTTCCGAAAAAAAAATTGCCGCACCTTTCTTACATCACAATATTTCACCACAAAGGTACAGTTGTACTTAATGTGAAGTATATTACAGCTTACATTCGTGCATAATTTTCCGAAACTGTTAGTCAGTCAGCATTGCCCTATGATTACGTTATTTTAAGTCGAGAAAAAAATACTTGTTCACAAATGTATTTGGACCCAAATAATGTGAAAGTCTATCAGCAAATTTTTTAAAGTGTGGAAATACTGCTTCTGGCACCCATAAGACTCCCACGGAGGAACTGACTGGAACTTCTCTTTTAGGTCGTAATTTGCTTGGAGGTATGTCCTCTAGAGCTAAATCAACTTCTGCACCAGAGGTTATTGAAAACTGGTTTTAAACTCTTGATGTTAAAAAATTTGCTTTCGAATTTACAATCAAGGAATCCAAATAAGTCTTGTAATTTTCAGCCATTTTACTAGAAACAGTAAAACCTTTCAACAAAGGAAAATGACAAAACCTGTTTTGAATTACGTGCCTTGAGAAATGGCTTTGTTTGAAAAGATTTATCATGCACATACATTTCATGTGGAAACAACTCACTGCAATACTCCCGATGTAAAAAGTCTGTCTTCCACTCTTCATTAAAAATATTAGTCACAGTCCAAAGAACATAGTTTCTTCCTTGAGATACCATTTTCTTCTCAATACCATCTTGCCCATGCTAGGCCAGCGGATACCACTGTGTATGATTTGTTTCCAATCTTTAAGTAATTCTATGAACTATCTGTGGTTGATTCTTTTAGCTCTGATAAGTTTGATTAGTGATACAATTAATTTGGTCAATAATATATTTGATATTCAATGCAACGTTGCGCAAACGTTCCCATTAAGAGTTTATGGTTGGGATATTATTCTATTTTTCTCAGTCAAAGCACGGGCTCAATCAGTTGTTACACATGCCATCTTGTTCCAAGGCCACCCAACCCTTTAAACACAGTTCTTCAAAACATTGCATAAATACTAAACTGAGTTTGCGTCTTTGACTGAATGTTTCGATTGCTAATAAGAATTATCTTTTTTTACTTTAAACTTTTTAGAATGACATGTTGAGACAATGTTTCTTTAGCCTCTTCCTCATAAGTGATAAGAATCAAAACTTTCTAAAATTTATATAGATATTTAGAATTATTTATTTTAAAATATATTTGCATTTTTAATATGTATACACCTTATTTCTGTAGGTGTCAGCGGGCCGCACAAAAGACTCTGGCGGGCCGCATGTGGCCCGCGGGCCGTATTTAGCCCACCCCTGCGCTAGACCATGACATTATGATGGCCAGATTCTCTGCTACCTTTGGTTTAGCTATAATAGAATCAACATTTTGTAAAATTAATACCACATCAACATCCCTAATAATAGGCAGTATTTACAGACCACCAAATTCTAGTTTAGAATACATGCAAGAACAATGTAATCAGTTTACTACACTTAAAGAGACAAATAAAAATGCAGTTTTTTGTATTATGGGTGATTTCAACCTACCTGATATAAATTGGGAAAACACGAACCATATATAAATGAGCTTTTCATAGAAACTTTACACAACCTAAGTTTAGATCAAATCACTAAAAAGCCAATTAGATTAAACAACACACTAGATCTCTTCTTAACCAACAGACCTGGATTACTAGTTGATTATGATATTATACCTGGTCTATCAGACCATGAGATCATAAAAATACACAGTCAGATAAAAGCAGTAGCCAATATAAAACCCAAAAGAAAAATCTTACTCTGGAACAAATACAACCTAACACAACTACATCAAGCTGCATTAAACTTTCAATAAACATTCTTATCAGAAAGAGACATTAACCATCCAGTCGATGACCTCTAAAATTTCATACAAAACTATCTTAAAAATATTATAGAAAACCATATACCAACTAGATACATGCGAAACAAAATAAATAAATGCTGGTTTAATAATAGATTAAAGAAGCTTTGTAAACAGAAGGAAAAGCTATATAGAAAATTTTA
The DNA here is from genome assembly GCF_947242115.1 of Biomphalaria glabrata. Lineage (NCBI taxonomy): Eukaryota > Metazoa > Mollusca > Gastropoda > Planorbidae > Biomphalaria > Biomphalaria glabrata. The sequence continues at coordinate 24,539,798 of NC_074712.1, forward strand.
AGAAACTAAGTCAGAATGAGTTTATAAAAAGTACATAAAAATTAATACCTAACCCAAAAAGTAAGCAGACAGCTTCAGAGTGAATACATAAACAACGTAATATCTATAGATAACAACAAAAACCTATGGTCATACATTAAGTCTAAGAAAATGGAAACAACAGGCATAGCGCCATTAAAAGAAGATAACACATTATGATAATGAAACTAAAGCTAACATCCTAAATAAATACTTTGCATCAGCATTCTCAGCCCCAGGAGAACAAAGACATATTACTTAATTTGAACCATGTAGACAACATAGGAGATATAGAAGTACACGAAAAAGGGAATCCAAAAACTATTAGCAAACATCAAACTGAATAAATCATCTGAACCTGATGGTATTCCAGCTAGATTACTCAAAGAACTAAGCAATGAGTTAGCACCAGTGTTCAAAATCCAACAACAGGCATAGGCCATTAAAAGGAGAAGACAATTTAATACACAATGATAATGAAACTAAAGCTAACATCTTAAACAAATACTTTGCATCAGCATTCTCAGTCCCAGAAGACAAAGACATATTATTTGAACCAAGTAGACAACATAGGATATATAAAAGTACAAGAAAAGGGAATCCAAAAACTATTAACGAACATGAAACCTAATAAAGCATCTGGACCTGATGGTATTCCAGCTAGATTACTCAAAGAACTAAGCAATGAGCTAGCACCAGTGTTCAAAATACTTTTTCAGGCATCTCTTTACCAGGGCAGTGTACCAAGGGACTGGAAAGAAGCTAATGTCATCCCTCTATTTAAAAAGGGAAAAAAATCAGACCCAGGAAATTACAGACCAGTATCACTATCCAGCATCACATGTAAAATCCTAGAACACATAATATGTAGCAACATCATAAACCACTTAGACAAACATAATGTCCTTACTCCATATCAACATGGCTTTAGGAAATATAGATCATGTGAAAATTAACTAATAGGACTAATTGAGGATTTTTCAAAAGGTTTAGATAACAGTGAGCAAATAGATGCTATCTTACAAGACTTTTCCAAAGCTTTTAATAAAGTTCACCACCATAGTTTGCATAACAAATTAAAATATTTCGGCATTGATGGTCCATTTCACCAGTGGATTAAAGATTTTCTGATAGAGAACAAACTGTAATAATAAATGGCTCTAAATCAACACCGATAAAAGTAAACTCAGGCGTACCTCAAGGAACAGTCTTAGGTCCACTACTATTTTTAATTTACATAAACGATGTACCAAATTGCATTAGTTCAGGAACAAAAGTCAGATTATTCGCAGACGATTGCATAATATATAGAACAATAAAAACAACACAAGATACAGAAATTTTACAAAGAGAATTAGATGAATTAGAGAAATAGAAATCAAATTGGAGCATGTCTTTCCATCCAGAAAAATGTCAGTTATTAAGAGTAACAAAAAAGCGAAAACAAATTAATTCCACTTATCTTATTCATGGTAAACCAGTAACACAAACTAAAAACGCAAAATACCTAGGTGTTATAATAAATGAAAAACTGTCATGGAATCCCCATAAACAAAGCATTAGGGCTTATTAAAAGAAATTTCTATAAATCAAATAAGATAAAGCTAAAATGTTATTTAACCATGGTTTGGCCAATAATAGAATATGCTTCCTCTGTTTGCGACTCTCATCTCAAGAAAACATTAAGAAACTGGAACAGACACAAATTAGAGCAGTGAGATTCATAGCAAACGAACATTCACATTTGACTAGAGTAACACCTTTAGTTAAATCACTAAATTTAGAAAGCCTTCAGGATAGAAGACTTAAAAGTAAAGTAGCAATTATACATAAAACACTGAACAAAATTTAATAAAATACTCTGAAAGATACAAAGATAAAGGCACATTATTCATACCATATGCTAGGACAAATTGGTACAAATACTCCTTCTTCCCTAGTGCTGTTAGAGCATGGAATGGGTTGCCTGAGCTAGCCAGAATAACCAGTGACTAGGCAGAATTTAAGTCATTGGTTAATATGCATGACTAAATGCAAGACGCATAGGACGTAATCATCTTATTTTTTGAAGTGACGTCTGTATTATATAAGATAAGATAAGGTAAGATAGTCCTAAAGTGGCTTGGATCCTACCTGACTGAACGCACCCAAAGTGTCGTTGTTAACGGGACAGAATCAACAAGCTCACTCTTGAAGTACGAGTACCCTAAGGATCAGTTCTAGGCGCAGTACTGTTCACTATGTATACATACAGACTCAGTGGTGTCATACAGCCAACCGTCATATTATACCACTTCTTTGCCGATGACTCACAGTTATACTATTCCTCATTACCCTCAGAGCTGTCGCATCTGGCAGAGAAAATCAGTGGTACCGTTGCAAGGGTGAGCGATTGGATGGTTGAGAATTGTGACAGGTTGGGGAAAGTGACGTGTGTTTGGCGCGTTTAATGTCTAGGGGATAATTATTTTTAAAGCTATCACACAACAACCCGTCAGCATATAAATCGGGAGCAGGCACGCATCGAAACAAGCAATGAAAGAAAGATACAAAGTTAAAAATGAATAATATTTATTAACATAAATATTTACATATAAGAATAAAAAGGGGGAGGGTTTGCGTCTATCTCTAAGCAATAATGGATTTAATCATCACTCTTGCACTTAATAACAGAGTATTTCACTTTGTCTTCTGAACTTAGCTGGTTATCCTGTTGATGTCGCAGCTGGCTGTGTCCTGGCTTGAGGTTCTGCAGCTGGAGGTGGCGCTCTAGCGGATAGAGGAACGCCGGTGATTCAGTTCTTGTGGAGTCTCAATCCAAAGTTCTGATATCTGTAGTGGGCACAGTAGGGCGGGTGGCCGGCTTCCGGGGGCACAAGTGTACTGCGGGCAGAGCTGATCTGCCGTGGGCAGCGTAATGAGCAGGATATGTCCAGTGAGGTGCCGAGGGTTGGCGTAGCTATGACGTTTCGCACAGATCTGGGTCTATAGGGACGTCGCACCTAATAAGTTGACAGGTGGGCTGTCGAATAGGCGGGCAAGGCCGATAGCGCCAAGTAGTAGAGTTGAGTAGATCCACGTGGTCAGTAGAAGATACTCAATTGCAAGTGGGCGAGTGATCCGATAAATAGGCAAGCACTAATAGAATAGCACTAAGCACAAAGGCAATAAGTGATTCTCGATAGCAAATAGGCAGACACCTGAGGGAGGCTGCGGATAAATAAAGACAAGTTAGGACATGTCTCTCATGCACCTTATCGATGTCCTCGACTGAGGTGCATTCGTCAGATTGGTGAAATTGCTTTAGAGCACAATGGGGAGATGATGACAAATGGGATTTGGAAAATAGTTGGCTGATAGTAGCAATATAAAATGTACATAAAAGGAGAAATAATAATATAAAAATGTACATATAAGGGGAAATAATAATCTCAAATAATCAACACAAGTTGGAAGAGAGAAAGGGGGGGGGGAAATGGGCGGTGGTCAGCGACCATGACGGTTTGTTTACATACGACCGTCGGCCGAGAACAATGGAGCGCGCTTGAATGGAGAGGGTGTCCGTTCAAGGGGCGCAACTCTCGTTAGAGTAAAATGAGTAAAGGGGAGATAATTCATATATCTTCTCTTCTAAACGCAGTATCAGTGCGCTAGTAAAATTATCAAGGCGGACAGCCGAGATAAAGGAAATAAAATAAGATGTACAAATATATACATGGTTGCATCAACGATCAATTGAGCAACGCAGCATTAATAGATTAATGCAATACTTAAATACATACATAGGACATGTTTATGTTTTCTACTTACGACAGTGAGAAATACACAATGCACTAATTAAATATAAGTGAAGTAATAAAATACACATGATAATCTCTAGTGAGAAATATGCACAAAGTAACTAAGATGGAACTTGTGATTAAGTTCGGCTTACCACCAGGTATTCCTCTAGGAGTGAGAATAAATGATATAGTCCAGACTCGATTGCTCAACGACAATGAGAAATAAGAGGGTCTGATTTGATTTGGATCTACTTTATATAGGCCTGGAAAATGCGGGTGGAAACAGGAAATGTCCTAGGCTCAGAATTATCTTACACGTGGGTGAATTAGACTTGAGATGGGAGTCGCCCCTTGGAAAGGTCAATGGGCGTGTTGGTCCGCGTGATCTCCTAGATCAAAAACAGACGTGTGAGAAGGGGGGGGGACGGTGACTTCAACTCCGCCCGTCAGACATCCGGCCGGTAAGATCAAAGAAACTGTGTGTATCTTTGCCCCGGTCAAGAGAAGATAAATCGAAAGACGCGGCCTAGCTATCTCCAATGTGGTCAACTAAGTCTAGCCTGGAGAAGAAAAGGTGGTGCGGGTGAATAATTTTGGGGTAGGATGGGGAAATAACTAAAATAAAAGAAATAAATAATGAATAATAATAATTAATGCTGTGATAAATTTGAGTGACTCTGACAGCGAGTTTTTGACTTGTCACAAGAATAAGCTCAAGATGAACGAAGACAAGACAGAAATTAGTAAGATTGGCACTCGGAACAACGTCTCAAAAGTCGAGAACACAGATTCTCGTTGTATCACGAACTGCCAGGTAGTGCGAAATCTTGGAGTTTTCTTCGACTCAACACTATCTTTCGACCCACACATAAGTCAGCTCTGCAAGGGTCTTTATCTGCAGCTGCGCAGATTAGACCAGATCCAACCATATTTAACAACGGAGCTGTGGCATTCATACTCTCCCGTCTTGACTACTGCAACGCCGTTGCTAGCAGGTATACCCGATTACAAAATAACCAAACTGCAACGTATTCATAACAACGCCGTGCTAGCAGGTATATCCGATGACAAAATAGCCAATCTGCAACGTATTCAGAACAACGCCGTTGCTAGCAGGTATACCCAATGACAAATAGCCAAGCTGCAACGTATTCAGAACAACGCCACACGTATTGTCTTAAGAAAAACAAGACGAGATTCTGTTACTACACTCCTGCGCACGCTCCATTGGCTTCCTGTGAAAGCGAGAATCGACTACAAGGTAGCGACACTTTGTCATCAGTGTATCTACAACAAAGAAATACCCTTGTACCTTAGAGATGTGATCACTCCATATTTCCCTCAAAGAGCCCTGCGCTCAATGTACTCAACCCTTATAGTGGTGCCACGTTCTTTCCTCAAAAGGTACGATCTGCGGGCTTTTTCAGTTTGGTACTCACTCCCCATTGAACTCAGACAGACAACATGCTACACTCAAGAGGAACATTTAGACCTACCTGTTTAAAACTTTTTTAGTTTAGTCATTTTAGCTGTCGTGTTTGTTTTTGTAATGTTATTACAGCGCCTTGAGCCTACATTTTGTTTGTTAACAGCGCTTTATAAATAAAATTATTATGTATTGTTATGTGTAATGCACATTTGGAAAACACATTTCCTCAAGAATAATAAGTATTATCATTATTATTGTAGAAATGAATTAATTTTCATTTTCTGTCACTGCCAGGGTCGAGCTTTGTTAAACAGTGTCCACTGTTATGAGTCTTATGACATGATTAGGATTTAGTTATTTGTTTCGGGACTAGGGGGAAAGTTTTACTTAGCGACGATGACGTAAAGTTTGTTAAAAAGTAAAAACGCTTTTATTCGACACTATCAACAAGACGCTTTTCATCAGGGCAGTGAAAATAACAAGTTATATCCATACTGATAGTAACCGAGGACAATGGACGGATCCCTTCTTGAGGATTAAAAGTGTTTCCTATCTTGATTGTTTTGGCATTTCACCGGTGTTTGAAGGTTACTTCCTGTTTATTTCATTGTTTGTATTTGACACGGCGGAAGAGCCACAACACCACTGAGGAATTTTCTGATGATGTAGAATATTGTAGAAGGTCTGCAGCAATACAACCCTCTGACATGTAACGAGGATCTACTTTAGGGCTTCGAATGTGTCTTCGATGTCAGTTGTCACTATCCCCTCGGCTGATACAACAACAGGGTATACTATTTTAGATAGCCTCCATATTCGCTTAATCTCTAAGCTTAAGTTTTGTTATCTGTTTCTGTATCCCTGTGAGTAGATTCGAAAAACTCCTGTGGTGAGTATTGGGCGTATTTTTTCCAATCAGGTCATGTGTCAAGGCCAGGTGCTGGTGTATTAGTTTCGCAGCTTGATTATGGCGACATAAAAAGGCAGATTTGGACAAAGCTGGACATCCTGCAATTATGTGCTCGATTGACTTACCGACGTACCTTTTATAGTTTTTAGTTCTTACAACCCGGCCCTGTTTAGCGGTGACAGCTTTCTGTTTGAGGGTAAAGGTGTCAAGCTTTAAGCCATGCTAAGAAAGTAGCCTTATCAATCTTGTCTTTTAAAGCCGTGAAACTTCCGTGGAGTACTTTTTCTTCCCATTGTTGAATCTCATGCAATGCGTTATTGCCATATCAACATCAGTATTTTTCAGGTTCAGTGAAGTCGCCCCAGAGATGTATTTGCTAAGGAAGTAAAATAGTTTATTGCTAGAGGTGTAGTTTTTTTTTTTAATTTTATTTTGAAAACACAGTTTGCACAATTTGTAAAAACTCTACAGTCCACTGCTTCCATCCTCGTAGGCAGGTATAACCGTATAGTGGAAGACTTGGGGTGTAAACAGCGAAATTTGGTTAATAGTTTTCTTGTTTGTCAATATCACTCCATTTTATGTAACCGAAAGTATAAAGTAGTTCTCGGACTGCTCAGCAATTTATTGGTGGGCCGGTACTGAATGGGCCGGTCAGGTCGCGATCAAAGAAAAAAAAATTCCATGCAGACAACTTAAAAAAAAAAAGTGACAGCAGCAAGACACAAAGGCCCGAACACGTTTTCTTGTTCGTTTTTTTAGCGGCCCCCGGAAGGGGAAAAGACGCTATTAATTTTGTGCGAAATGTCTGTCCGTCTGTCCGTCCGTCCCGTATAGATCTCGTAAACTAGAAAAGATATTGAAAATCCGACATCACAATATTTTAGACCATTCAAAGTTCTGATGCAACGGCAACTTTTTTTTTCTGAAAGCGAAAAATCTAATTTTTAAAATCAGTTATGCAAGCAGTTTTTTAAAGTGAAAAAGATAATTAGTATGCATTATAAGTTAGACCTAAATTAAAACGAATACTAATCTTGTAAACTTCATTTTCGTGTACAATTATTTTAAATGCCAAACGTTCTGAACATTCCAGTAAGAGATTGAGCCTTAAAAAAAAACATTGAGCTTTTTCAAAACAATTACATCAATTATAAGACTTCAGTAAGGCCAGGAGAGGCGCGGTAGCTGAGCGGTAACGCGCATGCCTTCTGAACCGGGGGTCCCGGGTTCGAGTGCTGGTGAAGACTGGGATTTTCAACTTTGGAATCTTTGGAATCCACCCAGCCCTAATGGGTACCTGACATTGGTTGGGGAAAAGTAAAGGCGGTTGGTAGTTGTGCTGATTAAATGACACCCTCGTTAACCGTAGGCCACAAAACAGATGAACTTTACATCATCTGCCCTATAGATCACAAGGTCTGAAAGAGGAACTAGTTAGGCCAGGTTCACATCTAACTTTGCATTCACTTGCACCTATCCTTTGATCTGCTGGACCGTTGGGGCACTACACAAGATCTGTCAACCTTCTTTCTCCATTCTTATCTCTCATTTGTCTTTGATATAATTTCATTTGGATGTTCTTTCTGAAAATATTGAAGCCTGCCTGGGTGGACCACTTCGGGGGCCGATTTTGAGTTTGTGTTTCCACACAAACTGTCTTTGTAACCTTGTTAAATTCTTATTACAATTAATTTTGTTTGAAATTCAACAAGAATATTTAAAAAATACACTATAGGCCTACATTGTACGTATTATCATTTGCAAAACGTTAGACCGCACGAGCAGCATGGACTGCTCTGATGTCTTCGAGGTTGTGTTTGGCCTAATCATATTGCTGTTCGGCATGGGCCTTTTATGGCACTCCCCCTTTTTTTTTTGCTCCTTCCCTCCCCCGTCTTTTAATGGTTCCAATGAAATTTAACCAAAAAGAGGGATGAGTGAGGTTAAGTAAGAAAAGGCAGCAAAAAAAAAAAAAAAAAAAGATAGGCGCGACAATTAGCGCTTTAACAATATTTAATAGAAATTAACTTTAACACATACACATAGCCGCGAAATTGCAAACAACCCAACTTATTCACAGCTCAATATGGGTATAAAGCTCTACTTTCTGCGATTTGAAAAGAAAAAGCAAGTTTCTTTTTGTTTATTTTTAATAACATAGAAAGGAGATTTATATTTTAAATAATGTAAGTAAAGTAAAAGTAAAGATCATCTGTTTCTGTGGCCTACGGTTAACAAGGGTGTCATGTGGCCAGCACAACGACCATCCGCCTTTACTTTTCCCTAACTAATGTCAGGTACCCATTAGAGCTGGGTGGACCCAGAGGCGCCCGAAGATCCCGAAATTAAAAACCCAAGTCTTCACCAGGATTCGAACCACGGTCACCGGTTCGGAAGCCAAGCGCATTACCGCTCAGCCACCGCGCCTCTTTTTAAATAATGGGTCATGATATATTCATATACAAATCGCGTTTTTTCAGAATGTACTAGGAGGAAGCAAGAGCTTTTCACAATTAAGTAAGTGCCTCTCTCAGGGGCGGACTGGGTATCAATATCGGACCAGGCATTACCATATAAACCGGCCCACAAATGAATGGCATGTCGTATCATGGGCGTAGCCAGGATTTTTTCGGTGGGGGGATTTTTAATTCTACCCCTCTGCAATGTATATGTATGTAATTAATCTTCATTACATTCTGACCTTTCATTCTTTTGGACGTTTTTTTTTCTTCTTTTAATTAGTGGAAAGACAGTACTCACCACCAAGGGCAGGTCCTTAGGGAGTGAGGGGAGCGCTGTGAGCTACCCCAGCTGGGTCCGGGGCGAAGCATTATTTCCGTTTTTTTAAGCTTTAAAAAATGCATATTCTGAGGTATCTACAGTGCAATCAGCTTGCTACTCTTCCGCTAAAACATTCCAAAACCAAATCTACTGTTCATTGCACATAATTAATGGAGTCCAGCGACTGGTAGAAAATGGTAACTATAGTTTTTGTATTGGAGGGGGAGGATAACCACATAACCCTTTAAGCTAACCTTAGGAAATTCGGTGACTGTAGTTTGCTTAAGTTGGCTGCACTGGGGCATTAAGTAAAGTTTCCTTTTCAGACGATGAGGTCTGTGGCAAGTGATGATTTGAACCCCCCCCCCCGGCTACGCCCATGTGTCATATTATAGATGTAAGCCTAATTCTCTTCAAAATATATATAGTTTGATTTTTTTGTTGCCCTTCTTCAGTCGTAGAACGACTGTACTTCTCGAACACTTTCTCATGTGGCTGTGATAACGCATCGAAAACTGGATGTATGCTTGCGTGAGATTACATAATGTATTTTATTTATACCAGTATGTAGTCTGTTAATTATAAACAATACAACATCAGCCTTAAAGAATTAAAAAATTGTGTTTTTACTTATAGATTACAGATCTTCTTATCTTATATATTACAGACGTTTCTTAAAAAATAAGATAGTCACATCCTGCGCATTTCATGTGTCAATCTAATCATGACTTAAAATATGCTCAGTCATTAGTTTTCCTGGCAGACTCAGGCAACCCATTGCATTAAAAGATAAGAGAATGCAGAACGGTTAGAGGGGCACTTACAAGTACACTCTCAAAAAGGCAAATTTTATATTAATAGATCATGACCCATTATTTAAAATATAAATCTCCTTTCATTAACTATTGAATGTGACTGCGCTATAGGCCTATAAATTACAATAATCATTATAAGATTTTCTATCATTAATGACTTCATACTAAGCATAAGTTTGCCATTAATTATAATAGTAAAAAAATTATTTAAATCTAGGTTGTTTTTTCTTAATTAAACAATTTGTTTTTTGTAAGCTTTAAGTGTAGTAATTTTAGATCTATGTTATTAAAAATAAACAAAAAAAAACTTAATTTTTCTGTACAAATCTCAGAAAGAAGAACTCTATACCCATATCGAGCTGTGAATAAGTTGGGTGGTTTGCAATTTGGCGGCAGTGTGTGTGTTAAAGTTAATTCCTATTAAGTATTGTTAAAGAGCTTCTTCTTCTTCCTCGTTCTCATTTTTATGTTGGAGCGTTCAGATGACTAGACCAATATATGAGATGAACTGCGTAGTGGTTTTCAAATCAGGGAGCTCTCCATATAGTTTTTTTCTTTCTATTGGGGTGTTTTGGGGCCAGTGTCTTGTATGGGCCTCACGGAACATGAGAAGAGTTTTGAAGGACATGTTGTCTCATTCTGTTGTGTCCGGTTGTAAGTCGTAAGATTAAACGTTGATCTTTTCAGGATAGCTTATAATAGGCATCATCTTTCTTATGATTCGGATGAGAGCTTGTCCATTTCTCATTTATTTTATTTATTATTTGCTTCTTCATTTCTACAAGATAGATTGCTATGTTTAATTTTGAGTTTGTTCTCAGACTCTTAGCGAGTGTTAGCCTTCTCATTTCCTTCTAGTTCTGTATATGCTGGTATCCATTGTATCCGTTAAAGAGCTAATTGTCGCCCCTTTTTTCTTTTCTGCGTTAGATCAATGTTTTCTAACTTAACCTCTCTCATCCCTCTTTTTCGTTAACTGACAATGGAACCATCAAAAGACGGGGGAGGGAAAAATAAAAGGGAGTGCCATCAAACGTCCATGCCGACCAGCAAATGATTAGGTCAAACACAGCCTCGAAGACATCAAAGCAGTGTTGAAGTTCATGCCGCTCGTGCATAGCAAAAAGTACGGTCTAATGTTTTGCTAATGTTAATAGGTAGGCTACAGTGTATAGTGTACATTTTTTGATATTCTTGTTGAATTTCAAACAAAAATTAAGTGCAATAATAATGTAAAAAAAATGTGTTCAGGTATCTGTGTCTTGCTGCTGTCACATTTTTTTAAAGTTGTCTGCATTGAAAAAAATATATTTTTCTTTTGTCGCAACCAGACCGGCCCATTTGGTACCGGCCCACCGGGTAAGTTGACATTGCTGGCAGATAAATCGGATAATAAGTTTGTATTACAGACAGACACACGAAGCAAAAAACCAACAGGTTTTTATTTTAGGAGTTATTACAGAACACGACATTACATTCCGTATCTTGATTGGTTAGTTTCTTCATTTACGTCTCGCTTTTCGAACAAAAACGATGCAAGTTTTGAAATGTGTAGAAGAATATCAGCACTGTACAGGATAATAGTTCATCACCAGCTTGTCCATCGCGGCGAAAAGAAGTTCATTAATGTAATTCATTATTGACAGTTTCGGCAGCGAGTTGACGTTTTCAGTTTTTTTTTATATAAATATATATATATATATATATTATTTCAATAACGTTTACAGTGCACTTAATATCGCACACAGATGAGGTGGAGCTCCTTTTTTGTTCTTTAATATTCTGCCTAACAAAAAAGATAAAGCTACGGCTTTTAGAGATATGTGGCCACTTGCAAACCCCTGCAAAAATCCTGCGGTCGCCCCTAATTCCATTATGTTCTTTATATAGTCAGTTTGTCGGAATGGTTGTTTCCTAAATATTGCTCAATTATATGTAACTCGGCTCCTAAATGAATTTATGCTGTCTTCAAATCGCTTTTTCCACGCTCACGCAGTTCCTCGCGTAGTATGTAGTTAGGTGTACCTCACACAGCATGTAGCCAGGTGTACCTCACACAGCATGAAGCTAGTTGTACCTCATACAGCATGAAGCTAGTTGTACCTCATACAGCATGAAGCTAGTTGTACCTCACACAGCATGAAGCTAGTTGTACCTCACACAGCATGAAGCTAGTTGTACCTCACACAGCATGTAGCTAGTTGTACCTCATACAGCATGAAGCTAGTTGTATCTCACACAGCATGAAGCTAGTTGTATCTCACACAGCATGAAGCTAGTTGTATCTCACACAGCATGAAGCTAGTTGTACCTCACACAGCATGAAGCTAGTTGTACCTCATACAGCATGAAGCTAGTTGTACCTCACACAGCATGAAGCTAGTTGTACCTCATACAGCATGAAGCTAGTTGTACCTCATACAGCATGAAGCTAGTTGTACCTCATACAGCATGAAGCTAGTTGTACCTCATACAGCATGAAGCTAGTTGTACCTCATACAGCATGAAGCTAGTTGTACCTCACACAGCATGAAGCTAGTTGTACCTCACACAGCATGAAGCTAGTTGTACCTCATACAGCATGAAGCTAGTTGTACCTCATACAGCATGAAGCTAGTTGTACCTCATACAGCATGAAGCTAGTTGTACCTCACACAGCATGAAGCTAGTTGTACCTTATACAGCATGAAGCTAGTTGTACCTCATACAGCATGAAGCTAATTGTACCTCATACAGCATGAAGCTAGTTGTACCTCATACAGCATGAAGCTAGTTGTACCTCATACAGCATGAAGCTAGTTGTACCTCATACAGCATGAAGCTAGTTGTACCTCATACAGCATGAAGCTAGTTGTACCTCATACAGCATGAAGCTAGTTGTACCTCATACAGCATGAAGCTAGTTGTACCTCATACAGCATGAAGCTAATTGTACCCCACACAGCATGTAGCTAAGTGTACCTCACACAGCATGTAGTTGGCTGTACCTCACACAGCAAGTAGCTAGTTGTATCTCACACAGCATGAAGCTAGGTGTACCTCACACAGCATGTAGCTAGTTTTACCTCACACAGCATGAAGCTAAGTGTACCTCACACAGTATGTAGCCAAGTGTACCTCACACATCATGTAGCTAAGTGTACCTCACACTAAGACTAAGACTAAGACTAAGACTGCTTTATTGATCCTTACGGAAATTTGTTGTGATTATTACAAGGACTCGTTTCTCATATAAAGACAACACAACAGAAACATACACATAAATACAACAGACAACATGAAGAGTTCATTCAGCGACTACACACAGGTATCTTGGTGCATTTCATGTTCCCTGATCAATGAGTGGCGGTGATAGAGTCTGACCGAGTGAGGTACGAAAGAGTTTTTTTTACCGCTCCGTTCTTGTTTTGATTGACAGCAGTCGCCCACTTCGCGACGACCTGGCGTAGTTCTGATGGAGCGGGTGGCCGTTTTCTTCCAAGATTTTTTCGATTTTTCTTAGGCATGTTTGTTCAAAAAGTTCCTTTAAATGTGGTACTGTTGTGAGTGTAATTTTTGATGCTTTTTTAATGATGTTTTCTAGACGTTGCAACAGTTTAGATGAGGCGTTGCCTTGCCAACAACTTATTCCGTATGTTAGCAGATTTTGTACAGTTGCGCCGTAAAATGTCTCAAGGATCTTCTTGTTTAATTTAAAACTGTTGAGTTTGTATAGAAAAAAGAGTCGCTGGGCTGTTTTCTTTGTCGGAGTTCCAAGGAGGTCTTCCCATGAAAGCTTGTTGTTGATGATAACGCCTAGATATTTATATGCCTTTACTTGTTCTATAGATGTAGTGTTTATTTGCAGTTCACGTATAGTTTGTTTTTTCTTTCTAAAATCTATTATAAGTTCTTTAGTTTTTGTTACATTCAGTTCTAGAAAGTTGTCGGTGCACCAGTTTGTAAACTCTTCTATCGAGCTTCTATACTGAGTTTCGTCTCCTGAAATAAGACCGACTATGGCAGTATCATCAGCATGTAGTTGGCTGTACCTCCAACAGCATGTAGCTAAGTGTACCTCACACAGCATGTAGTTGGCTGTACCTCACACAGCATGTAGCTAAGTGTACCTCAAACAGCATGTAGCTAAGCGTACTTCACACAGCATGTAGCTAGGTGTACCTCACACAGCATGTAGCTAAGTGTGCCTCACACAGCATGTAGTTGGCTGTACCTCACACAGCATTTAGCCAAGTGTACCTCACACAGCATGTAGCTAAGTGTACCTCACACAGCATGTAGCTAGGTGTACCTCACACAGCATGAAGCTCGGTGTACCTCACACAACATGAAGCTAGTTGTACCTCACATAGCATGAAGCTAGTTGTAACTCACACAGCATGAAGCTAAGTGTACCACACACAGCATGTAGCCAAGTGTACCTCACACAGCATGTAGTTGGCTGTACCTCACACAGCATGTAGCTAAGTGTACATCAAACAGCATGTAGCTAAGCGTACTTCACACAGCATGTAGCTAGTTGTATCTCACACAGCATGTAGCTAAGTGTACCACACACAGCATGTAGCTAGCTGTACCTTACACAGCATGTAGCTAAGTGTACCTCAAAAAGCATGTAGTTGGCTGTACCTCACACAGCATGTAGTTGGCTGTACCTCACACAGCATTTAGCTAAGTGTACCTCAAACAGCATGTAGCTAAGCGTACTTCACACAGCATGTAGCTAGGTGTACCTCACACAGCATGAAGCTCGGTGTACCTCACACAGTATGAAGCTAGTTGTACCTCACACAGCATGTAGCTAGGTGTACCTCACACAGCATGTAGCTAAGTGTACCTCACACAGCATGTAGCTAGCTGTACCTCACACAGCATGTAGCTAAGTGTACCTCACACAGCATGTAGCTAAGTGTACCTCACACAGCATGTAGTTGGCTGTACCTCACACAGCAAGTAGCTAGTTGTATCTCACACAGTATGTAGCTAGCTGTACCTTACACAGCATGTAGCTAAGTGTACCTCACACAGCGTGAAGCTAAGTGTACCTCACACAGCATGTAGTTGGCTGTACCTCACACAGCATGTAGCTAAGCGTGCTTCACACAGCATGAAGCTAGGTGTACCTCACACAGCATGTATCTAGCTGTACTTCATACAACATGTAGCCAAGTGTACCTCACACAGCATGTATCTAGCTGAACCTCACACAGCATGTATCTAGCTGTACCTCACACAGCATGCAGCTAGTTGTACCTCACACATCATGTAGCTAGGTAACCTCACGTATTATGTAGCTAGGTGTACCTCACACAGCATGTAGCTAGTTGTACCTCACACATCATGTAGCTAGGTAACCTCACGTATTATGTAGCTAGGTGTACCTAACACATCATGTAGCTAGGTAACCTCACGTATTATGTAGCTAGTTGTACCTCACACATCATGTAGCTAGGTAACCTCACGTATTATGTAGCTAGGTGTACCTCACACAGCATGTAGCTAGTTGTACCTCACACATCATGTAGCTAGGTAACCTCATGTATTATGTAGCTAGGTGTACCTCATACATCATGTAGCTAGGTAACCTCATGTATTATGTAGCTAGGCGTACCTAACACAGCATCTAGCTAGGTGTACCTCACGTATTAGGTAGCGATGTTCACCTAACGTATTATGTAGCTACGTTCACTTCACGTATTATGTAGCTATGTTCACCTCACGTAGTATGAAACAATGTGTACCTGAAACAAACCTCTTGTTCATTTCATTGATATAAGTGTTTGTCTCTCTCTTGTTATTTAGCATTAGAGATATGATGTCTAGGGAATAATAATATAAATAATAATCTTTTTTATCCATGAGTCTTATTATTAGTGAATTTAAAAATACATTATAACTATAGAAACTAAATATACGTTCACACTAGGTTTACTCAAACGTTAATGTGAAATGTTAGCATCACATTAAAAAATTCCATTCAAAGATTTGATTAAAGTAAAGTTTCCCTTTTAGATCTTGCGATCTATGGGCAGATGATGTTAATGTCATATGTTTTATGACCAACGGTTAACAAGCAGGGTGTTATGTGGCCAGCACAACGACCAATCGCCTTTTCTTTCCCCAACTTAAGTCAGGTAAACATTAGAATTTAGCGCCCTAAAAATTCCGAAAATAAATATCCCAGTTTTCACCGATATTCGAACCCAGGACCCCAGATTCGGTAGCTGAGCGCTTAACCACTCAGCCACTGCGCCCACAATCATTTGATTGCCAGTATAGAAATGAACTAATTTTCTGGTGAAGGTCTGCACCAGTGCTGTCCTCTGACAAGCAACAAGAATTTTCTTGAGATGGTGTCTGCTAGAACAGTTGTTAATATCCAATTGGGTGATATTATTTTAGTTGACTTCTTTATTCGCTTAACACCCAAGCTTAGATTTTCATATTTTTATTATTTTTAAAAATTTTCATTTGTTACTTTTTAAGCGGCCCTCGTAAGGGAAAAGCCGCTATTAGGTTTGTGCAAAATGTCCGTCAGTCAAAATCAGATCTCAAACACTAGAAGAGAAATAAAAAAATGTTATTTCACAATTCGTTGTGGCTTGTATAGTTTAAGTGCAATGGTTAATCGTAACGTGATGGACAACCTTAATAAGAGGCTGTGCCGGATGTTTTTGTGAAAACAAATCAATGCCAACGAATGTTTGGTATTGCTCTTCTAACTAATATTACATTTAATTTTCTTGCTTAAGAAAAAAACAACAACTCATGATCAATAATATGTTGTTCCTGATTTTTTAAATAAATAGCTTTCAAAACGCTAAATAAAAATCTTTATACTGACTTATATTTCATTACCTATAAAGTTGTTCCGAATATTGTTTTATAAAAGATACATTACGACAAATCTTACAAAGACTAAGGCAGAGTAGGTAACTTTTTTCTATCTAGGGCCGCATTAAAACAAAATTTGAAATGTTGGGGGGGGGGGGGCGCATATAGAGAAAAATAAGCTAGCTAACTGGGTATAATGTCCTTTAATTCACTTTTATACTGTATCATACATTTCCGTTTCATTTTTTTAAACTCCCAATTTGAGGAATTATAACCAGAGTTGGCTAATTCTTAAACTAATTTTACATATACTGCCTTTTACATCCCAATATAACCAAAACAAAATGTACAGTTGTACTTAATGTGAAGTATTTAACTGTTTACATTTGTGCATAATATTACGGAACTGTGGAGCTAGCTAACTTGTTATCCTTGTGACTTCAGTCAAATTACAACCAGTCAGCATCGATCTGTTATAAGACTTGTTTATTTTCAATCAAAAAAGCTTTTACACTGCTAAACTGACCAAACAATGTGAAATTTTAGCAGCAAAGAAATAGTTCAGCAAAGGAAAATGACAAAACCTGTTTCACTTGCTTGCATGGAAAGCATTGTTTGAAATTATTTAACATTCACACACATTTCATGTGCAAACAACCCATTCCAATACTTCCACTATAAACATGTTTACTGTCTTCCACTCTTCATTAGAAATATTAGTAACAAAGTCGCATCCAATATCCTTCAAGGAACATAACTATTTCTTCTTTGAGAATACTTGAGTTCTTGAAAAAAAAACTTGATTTCCATATTCTTCTCTATTACCTTGCCCATGCTAGGCCAGCGGATACTATTTTGTTACCGAAAATTCGAATGCTATTTTTTTCCCAAATCTTCAGTATTTCTTGGAACTGAGTGTATTTAACACCTTTAGCTCTGATGTGTTTGATCAATGAGGTTTAGAAGTTTGATATTCTATGCAGGTTTGCTAAAAGTTTCTCGTTAAGAGTTTACAGTAGGGATATTGTTCTTTAATTAAAAAAAACAACAACTGTTTTTCTGAATCAAAGCACGGTCTCCGTAAGGTGTTCACGTTTTGTTCCAAGCCAACCTAACACTTCAACACATATCTTCATAACATTTAATAAAAACTGGCCTGAATGTTTCGGAATATTACCTAATAATCTTCATTTACTTTAAACGTTTTAGAATTTTAGAATGTGTAGAGAGAATGTTATTTTTTTTAGTCTCTTCATCATAGTGATAAGAATCAGAAGTTTCAATAATTTATGTAGATATTTAAAATTATTTATTTTTAATATATTTGTATTTTATAATATGTGTTCGCGAGCCGCATAAAACACTCTGGCGGACCGCATGTGGCACGAGGTTCGTAACTTGCCCACCCCTGGGCTAAGGGATAGGTAAAAATAAAGATAAATTACGTCAAATGATTATTTGAAATCGCATACTTGACTTAAATTACACTTAATATTTTTGGACAATACTTAACTATAGGTTAATTATCGATATCAAATTGTTTAGTATTTTTGACTTAAAACAAATGTATGTCAAATGACATTTTACAAAAATATCGACAATAGGTTGTTCACGATTTTTAAATAAGAAAGTAATTTACTAGAAACGATTACTGAAAATCACTTTTTAGCGGCCCCCGTAAGGGGAAAAGCTTCTATTAGGTTTGTGCAAAATGTCCATCCGTCTGTCAGTCTGTCACAGTCAGATCTCGAAAACTAGAAGAGAAAAGAAAAATATTATTTCACCAAGCGATGCGACTTGAAAAGTTTAGGTGCAATGGCTACTTTTGCTTTTCTAAAAGCAAACCGTTTAGTTTATAAAATTAATTATGCAAGCAATTTTTTCATAAAAATACACCAATTCTAAAACAAATACGTAAATGTAAGGGAGGCAATGTTGCAATATGTTAACATAGAAAGGCCATCATTTGTGTATTTTCAATATCACAAAGTCAATATATTTATAAAATTTAGAAATGCTCACAACAAATATAAATATTAGTTAAATGTGTTTTTGCTGGTCAAATAGCTGCTAAAATTAAAAGAAAACATTTATGTTTGTTTATAAAGGCTAAGAATGCACTTTGTATGTAAATATCACGCACATTTTTTAAAATGGACTTTTATGCAGCGACTTTCATGCAGTAGCATGACAAGCATCTGCAAGTCACTATACCATCAGTTCCCTCAAAATTTTAAAAATAATCAGATTTTATTTATTTTCTGTTTAATGCCCCATCAAAATAATAGAGGCTTATTTTTGTGCGTTTTGTCAGGTCGATGGGTCTGTCCGTCACGTTTAAATAACATACAATCCATAAGCTATTGAAAATCTGATTTACCCTATAATGTTCCTCCCGTAACATTTCAATAGTTTTAAGTATCTATAATTGATTGTTCCGGATGTTTTTGTGCAAAACTAATCAATGCCATCGAATGTTTGTTTGCTCTTCTAACCTATATTACATTTAATTTCCATGCTAAAACGTTGGAAAAACACATTATCAATATTTTATGTAAATAGCATATAAATGCTAAATCAAAATCTCTATACTGACTGTAAAATAAACTGTGAAAATGTTCCGAATATTGTTTTATAAAAAAGAATAATGTCAAATGATTGTTCGAAATCGCATAATTGACTAATTACACTCATATTCTTTGACAATACGTTACTATAGTTTAATTATCGATATCAAATTGTTCCGTATTTTCATCTTAAAATTTTTTTTTAAATATCGACAATAGGTTGTTCAGGATTTTTTTAAAAAAAGTAATTTACTAGAAACGATTATTAAAAATCACTTTTTAGACTTATTTTACATTTAATTTTCTTGCTGAAATATAACAAAAGTTTTTTTAATCCGGATTTTGTTTTGAAAAGAAATCGACCTACATTACTAATCGTCGCGAAAAATTTCTGAAATTTATATGAAAAATATACTAACGCCAAAAAACTGGTTGAAATCCCTCATCTAATTAATAAAACAAATAATCTTCGCATTTACGAAAAAATGTTGTTCAGAATTTTTTATTAAAAATATTTTACTCTATTTTTATGTAAAATCTCACTTCTCTCTTATAGTACATTTAATTTTCTAGCTAAAACGTTACAAAATCTAGTTATGGTTAATATTATTTCACAATTTTTAAGGAAAACAACTTCCAAACACCAAAGTATGGTTTGAAAATCTCTCCACAAGGCTATGGTACATCTAATTTTCATATGATTTATCTAAAATTCTCTTTTTCTATATATAAATATAAACGTCTAGTATAGAAACTTAAAACTATTGTGATGTTTTGTAAGGGAAATTAAAGGTTAATCATATTTTCAATAGTGCTGTGTGCGTTTTAGACTACGCTAATTGCCCAGCCAGCGCTAGACGAGCGGTCAACCGTGACGAGTGACAGTACACGCCAGTTCGTCAAAGACCCGTATTGCGTGAAGTCAGTCCGGAGCAGAGGCTAGGTTTTTGGACAGTCGGTGTAATGTTGTTGCCATCTGTACAGTATTTGTGGTGCGTTTGAAATTAAACTGTTACTGATACTTTGGAGCCTTGAGTTGTGAGGTTCTTTAAGTTCGTTGTGTCGTGTGGTGCAGTTTACAATATATATATATTCACACATATATATTTTTTCTCCTTGTTAAAACGTTAAAAACTCATTATCTAAAGTCAGATTTTTTTTTTAATTGATTCTATATAATTATTTTAAATTACACTTCTATCTTACACTACATTAAATTTTCTAGCTAAAAAGTTACAAAAACCTAATTATCGTTAATATTATGTTATTATGTTCCGGAATTTTAAGGGAAACAACTTCTTAATACCAAAGTAGGGTATAAAAAATCTCTCCACAAGGTTATGGTACATCTAATTTTCATGCTGGACCATCCCAAAAATGTGATTAATGGTATGTGATTATTGCTATATATATTATAAACTATTGCGATTTTTGGAAGAAAATTTAAAGGTTAGATCAGATTCTCAAAAAATTCAGTTTTTTTCCGATCTTAACGTGACGGACAGACGGCCGACAGACAAAACGCATAAATGAAAGTGACTTTAATTTCGATGAGAGGCACCAAACAATCAATGGATTTAGTCTTTTTCGATCTTAACGACAAAATATTTTTTTTAATTCTATAAATCAAACAAGAACATAAAACTATGTGTTAGGCCAATAATAGAATACGCATCCTCAACTTAAGAAACATAAAGAAACAGAAACAGACACAAAATAGAGCAGTGAGATTCATAACAAACGAATATTCACATTTGACTAGAGTAACACCTTTAGTAAAGTCACTAAATTTACAAAGCCTTCAGAAAAGAAGAACTCATAAAGTATCAATTATACATAAAAAACTGAACCATAATTTCCAAATACAAAAACAAAATTTAATAAAATACTCTGAAAGACACAAAGATAAAGGCACATTCCTCGTCCCATATGCTAGGACAGATTTGTACAAATCCTCATTCTTCCCTAGTGCTATTAGAGCATGGAATGGGTTGCCTGAGCCAGCCAGGAAACCCAGTGACTTAGCAAAATTTAGGTCATTGGCTAACATGCATGTCTAGAAGCATTACGCGTAGGACGTAATCATCTTGTTTTTCGAAGTAACGTATGTATTATATAAGATAATACGATAAGAAAGTTTACTGTACCGGTACAGATTGGTTAATTTAAGAAATAAGTTGCATGTAAACATTTTTATTTCAGATGAATTTGATGAAAGAGATCAACAAAGTAGGAGAAGACGACAGTCCGAGGAGTCAGGGGAAGAAGAGGATACGAGTTTATTGTAAGAATTATTTTTCTCCCCCCACCCTTCGCTATATATATATATTTATATATATAAATGTGTGTGTCTGCTTGGGTTTGTATAATAAAAAAAAGTAAAGTTTCCCTTTCAGACCTTGTGGTCTATAGTACATATGATGTAAAGGTCATTTGTTTACATGGTCTACGGTTAACGAGAGTGTCATGTGGCCAGCACAACGACCAAGCGCCTTTACTTTTCCCCAACCAATGTCAGGTTTGTGTGAGTGTGCCAGCGATTGGGTCTGGGGAGCGCTGTTAGCACCCTCAGCGGGTTTTCGGGGCGGAGCCTCGCCGCCAGGCACCATTTCCGATATTTAAAACAAAAAAAAATGCATATTCTGAGGTATCTACAGGGCATTTTCCTGCTATTAAAAAATTTTACTTCAAAAGCCTAATCTACTATTCTTACTTACTTATGACTTAGATCCTCCCACTCCGTTCGGCGCATTGGGCAGCCACAAAAGTCATTAACAATGTCTGAAGCCTCTTCCCACCTGGTATCCTCTGCTCTGAGGTCCTTCATGAAAGTGTGGCGCCAAATTAATCTAGGATTTACTTGTTTCCGCTTTGGTCGTAATGACCTCCATGTCATCGCAACTCTTGTTATGCGTAATTCATTTTGTCAAGAGAACATGACCCGTAAACCTCACAGTGTTCGACTCCCATAGGATTTCCTTGTTTGAGACCCGATCTGTATAACTGAATCCCAAGATCCGCCATTTTTGTTGAGCCACATTTAGTCTTTTTTCAATTTCGGCAGACGATTTCCATGCTATTCACTGCACTTTATTAATGGAGACGAGCGACTGGTAGAAATGTGTAACATGTCTTGGCTACGGTATTGGAATTTGGGGATTGCAGTTTGCTATAGATTTTATATCAAGCAGGGACGTTTATCGTCAAAACCATCTGTTAGGAGGAGGGGTGGTTAAACTGAAAATTTCTTGAGTTTTTTTTAAACAAACTCACCCCCCCCCCCTTTTGCTACGCTCATAGAATTTGGTGACTGTAATTTGCTTTAGAATAATATTGAAGAGGGTGTTTTCAGCCTCAAAATTATCTGTAGGGGATTTTTAACTCAAAACCCCCTGGAGGGGTTTTAAACTTAAAGCCCTCTGTAGAAGGTTAAACACAAACTCCTCTTGGATACACTCATTGAATATGGTGACTGATGTATGCTTTAGTCTTATATTAAAGAGAGGGTTTTTTAGTAAAAAAAAAAAAATTCGGATAGGGGTTTAAAAATCAAAATCCTCCTTGGCTTTGCTCTTGGAATTTGGAAATTTTTCTTTGCATTATTTTTTAGTTTTATATAAGAGGGGCGCTTAATCGCAAAACCCCCTTGAAAGACAAAAAAATCAGTCACAAAATTCCACACCCTCCCATAATATATATATATATCAGGACTGAGTTCTGGTCAGCCTGGGTCTCCTGTTTACTGTAGAGGAGAAGGGGGGCAATTCAGGTTGTTGATTTCAAAACTGTTATTGTTTTGGGTTGTTTTTATTTGGTGAGATGTTTTGTTGAACATAATGTAACTCATAATAAGGCAGAGTGTTTTTTGTTCCTAGTCCAGGACAGTTGGACTTTTTTGGATATATATAGTCTAAGTGTAGACTCTAACTATTTTTCTGTATTATAGTGCTAATAATGTAATTAAACATGTTATATGTCGGTAAAGTGGCATTCTGAATCTTATTTTGTCGTTCTATGTGTCATTATGGTATTTCCCAGGACTTGGGTACATTTAGCATGACACATACATATATTAGAGAGAAAATGGAAAATGAGTCTTGACAATATATATATATATACGTAATTATTCTTCTTTACATTAAGTCCCTTCTTTTTTTCCAACGTCTTTTGTACACTAGAATCATATGATTAGAATGTGTTCTTTCTGGAGTTAAGGAAACGACAATATACAACCTTCCCTTGCCAGCTATAGTGTCTAGGTGGAGGGGGGGGGGCTACTGCTAAGCTAAGCTTTATTCCTGCATTGATACTTTTTAAAAAATGCATATTCAGAGGTGTCTTAAGTGTTCCTTTAAAAAAAATGTAGGTCAAATATGAAGCCTGCTATTTACTGCCCATTATTAATGAAGCCCAGCGACTGGTAGTAAAACAAATCATTGTGTGAAATATTTTATTTGCGATAGGGTTTAACCTCAAATGACTAGTTTGCTTTTGTTTTGTGTTTTTGTTAATTCTGTGGGTTCAATTTGTGTATATTTGCTTTACTTATGGGTTCTAGCAACTGGGAAAGAAATCGCATTGCTAGGTTCAAATGGTATCTATAGTTTTGCTCTAGTTTATTTTGTACTTGGAAGGGGTGGTTAACCGCAAAACCATTTTTAATAAATTTAATAATAGTATCTTTGCTTTCCTTTTCATTGAATACACTAATTGAATCTGTTGATTCTTATTTCTATTTTTTTAGGAGGTTTTAACCTTAAACCTCCTACAAGGAATGTAATGGGTTTTTATAATTTTTTAATCAACATTTGAATTTGGTGACTATATTTTGCTTTAGTTTTATAGAAAAAGGGGGGGGGGGTATTACTTCAAAATCTTCTCTGGCTTTGGTCGTGAAATGTAGTGAATGTAGTTATGTAGTTTTCTTTGGTTCTTTTTGTTTGGACGGTATTTTAAACTCAAAACATCATGCCTCCTCTCATAGAATTAGATGAAGGTAGTTTGTTTTAATTTTTTGTCGAAGAGGCAGGATTTAAACTAAAAACACCTTGAAGGGGGGCTTAAACTAAAAACCCTCTAAAGGGAGTGTTTTAATTTCAAAACATCACTTGGATACGCTAATGGAATTTGGTGACTAGTTTGATTTAGCCTTTTATGGAAGAGAACAGTTTTAACTTAAAAACCCAATGGGGGAGGGTAAACTTAAAACCCGCCTGAAGCGGTTCTTTAACTCATCCCCCCCTCCCGGCTAACCTCATTGAATTTAGTGACTGGTTGGCTTTGGTCTTTTATTGAAGGGGGATTTCGACTCAAGGGGGCATTTAAACTCAAACCTCTGAAGGGGTTTAACATCAAAAACTCATTTTGCTACGCTCAGGTAATTTGGTGACTGTAGTTATTGTTACGCTTCACAGCTAGATCTAGTGTCCACGTTGATTTATAATCGGTCATTGTTTATAAATAATATTCTAGATCTAAACCTCTATTTCTACTTGAAGAAAATGAAATACTGTTCTTCAGCTTGTTGCAGTAGTTCCAATCACAAAGATAAAATCAGCAAGTATGCTGATACGGAAATTAGTGTCTCTTTTCATTTGTTTCCAAGAGATGAAGTTTTAAAGGGAAAATGGGAAAAATGTATTCGCCTGAAGAGCAAATATTTTACAAAGGCATTATCTAATTCCTGTTTATGCTCAAACCATTTTGAGAGAAGCTGTTTCAGCAACTTCATTGCTGTGGAAATGGGATTTGAAAAAAATTGAAGTTAATACCAGGTGCAGTACCAACAATACAATACATTTCCAGGCCAAAGAATTCAATTAATGATACTACTGAGACATTTTAAACAACTGAAGTTCATAAATATAAATGAAATCCGATTTGTGAGCTAGAAATTTACTACGAATACTAGATCTACTATTAAATTTCTTATTTAATAAGTAGATCTATCGTCTACGAAACTCAATTCCAACTTTTTAACTTTTGAGTTGGGGGTGTGTCTCGTCGGATGAGCCAGCGACAAGCTCTCTCATCACTTTTTCCATGTCAACCAATGTTAGGTCAAAACGGCACAATAAAATCATAACTTTCTTACTGTCAAACATACAGTCATAACTTATACACCATTAGAAATTTCTTTTAAAGTATTTTAATGATGTACTAACGAAAATTTTTGTTATCGAAGATAAATTTTTTTTCGCCTCCCTATCTCTAGGATTTGAGTGCACACTCGTGACGTCACACAGAAATTCAGTGAAAATCTGACCGTTTTTGGATGCGCAGAAAAATTATGTCACAAAAACATCAATTACTAAGTTATTCTTTCAAATAAAAAAAAAGAATAATATATTCATTATCTATAAATCAAAACACATATTATATCAAAAATTGTCAAAACCATCGGAGTTTCCCTTTAACCTCTTCTTACAGCCGCCTAGGAAACACACACACACTCTATAACAACCCTTTTTGTCAGGAAGTTGCGCCCCCCCCCCTTCCTTCAATTCGAGATACAATGTTTTAAAATTGACATTCTAATTACTAGATATACTAGATCTACTTACAGGGCGGGCTATTCGACTCGAAACAAACATGACAAACAACCCGCGAAAATTCAAGGTCAGGAAAGAGTCGGCGCTTATGGCAAAACCCGTGAGAAACCCTCGCGTGCCGCTTTGTTTTTCTTCTTAAGTTTCCAAAATAACTTCTTATTGTACAAATATCGTCTCTTCCACTAGCGGATCCAGAACTTTGGAGTGGGGGGGGGCAATTTTTTTCCAAACCCTAACCCTAACGCCCAGTAAACCCTAACCCTATGCATAAACGTGCGTACAGCGCGCGCGCACACACACACATATATATATATATCATTTCTCAACCTTCGGCGAAAAACAAAACAACTGGGGCAGAGCTATAAGGCCCCGACGACAAAAGTGTTTTCTTGCTTTTTTCACTGCAGAAAGGCATTCTCCTGACATCTACAGCTCATTTTCATCAATGGACTTCGGGGCGAGGCCCCGACGCAAAAAAGGTTTTCTTGCATTCTTCAATGCAGAAACGCATTCTCCTGACACCTACAGCTCATTTTCATCAAAGGACTTCGGGGCGAAGCCCCTACGCCAAAAGCGTTTTCTTGCATTCTTCACTGCAGAAACGTATTCTCCTGACCTAAAGCTTATTATTCATACTATTATAAAGGACCTTTCGAATAATGTTGTACTTGAAAAATATTCTAATATAAATTTATAGGCCCATAATACATTGCAAATAAAACTGATTTGTTTCTTGAAAAGATAGGATACCCCACATATTTAGCTTTTTGCTTTGAGGATCGCCGCCGAAAAAAAAAATTATTCGATAAATAGTATTTAAGAAAATTGAAGTATAAATTGTGAGTTATAGTCCCAAATTTATTTAACTAGAAAAATATCAGATTGAGTAAAGGTTGGGAAAAGGCGACTATGAAAACATTATTTGAGTTTAGAACTCATCTCAATCATGACTTTTATACTGAAAAATTTCGTTTGAATTATAACTTTTCCAATGGAAAGTCTTTCTTAAAATAATTATGATAAATTCATGTGAAATTATATAAATAAACTCTGTCTGGAAATGGGAGGGGCGGTAGAGTGAAAACGATTAATCTTCGCTTCTTTAATAATTTCTGCTAAAGATTGCATTTGGCATTAAAGAATAGGGGTGGGGCGACTCGATATAAGAATTTAATTTATAGTGTATATAAATTATATTAGTGACAGATTTTTTTTAATTTTGTAATTTCTTAACTATAATACAAAAAGAAAAAGTATTGATTTTTCCGATGGGGGTAATGTGATTGCATGAATCGCCCCTCCCAACTGGTACAACCCTTTTTCATTTAAATTTACTAATGATACAATTTGAGATTAGAGTATGGTACGACATAATATACAATGGGTCACATATCAATACGTAGTTTATATTATATAGACATTCAACTAATTTTGTTCACAAACTATGATTCTACACAAAAAAATGACCGCCCCCCCCAGCACTCAGAGGGCTAGAGTGGGGAGGGCAGTACATGCAATCGCCCCCCCTCACCCCACCGAATCGGCTAAGATACCAGAAAGGGAGCGACATAATATAAAATGTATATATTAATTCAACTAATTTTGTTCACAAACTATGATTTCTCCATAAAAACGGACCGCCCCCCCCCCACTCAAAGGTTTAGGTGGGAAGGGCAGTAGAGGTATTCGCCCCCCCCCACACACACACACACCAATCGGCAAACAGGGAACGACATGATCGTTTAAAATATCAATAACAAGTTTTAAAAATATAGATATTTAATTGATTTTGTTAGCAAGCTGTGATTTCTACAAACAAATCGCACCGCCCCCCCCCACTCGAAAGTGTAGGGGGGGCGGGATTGATACCATCGCCCCCTCCCGACCCCACCAAATCGGCCAACATACTAGAGGGGGGGGGCGAAATAATCTAAAAATAGGTTGAAATATAAATAATTAGTATATATTTTTAACATAAGTAATAAATTCGTATACAAATTGTGTGAATCCTATACTAAAGTTCGTCCGCCTCCCCCCCCCCCGGGGGGGTCGGCCGAGTGGGGGGGGGCGATCGCCCCTACCGCCCCCCCCCCCCTACAAACAAAACGCCAATGGAGGTAACATCTTTTAGAGCGTTCTTATTTTTAAAGTTCTATCACATCATCGTCGCTAAGTAAAAACTTTCCCCTTATTCCCGAAACAAATAACTAGTTCCTAATCGTGTCATAACAACTCCTGCCCCTCCCGCTAAAAAACATTGCCAGTCAATTTTTTACCTATCGTCTTAGTCTTACATTGTGCTATGCGAAAACATTCAAGACAACACAACTTGATTCTTGATTCTGGCTTCAACTTCACCTCCAGTGTGCCAAAATCAAGTTCATATGCACCCATAATTCACTCAGGTGTTACTTGGTAGTACTGTCCAATGTGGTGTCCCGCAGGTTACCGTAAGCCGTAGACATATTCAGTTCATGCTGCCACCATAGGTGTGTCTAGCTATACTCATTGTCGAATCATGTTCCAGGGGTTCTGTTCTCCCTCACACGTCAGGAGTCAGGACAGACATTTTACCTAGTAAGACAAATTGACATTTATCACCACGCGTTCTCCCACTATGCACCTAACGTTTTTCCGGGCATTAACAAGTGTATTTACTTGTCCCCAAAGCGACCTAACTCTTTTCTGATGTATGATCATGATCACATACTAATATGAGAAATTATAAACTTAACTCTTTCCGTGGTGTAAATATCTCGTCGCCTTATTAATGCCCTTTCTATTCATACAAAAATACAAGCATACTAAATAAATAGATAATTACCAACCAAACTGAGCCAATCTAATAACAACCAAATTACAAACCATATTCCCAATCACGTATATTATAACATGAATATACTATCCCAAGATTCCTCGAGACAACACAATACTCGTCTAGTTATGACTACTAGCCCAGTCAATTAATTAAGAATGCACTAATTGACATAAAATCTTTTTACAACTATATACACAATACAGTCGTATAGCGTTATGTTTCACTGCCTATCTGCACGACCCATACATTTGTTCTCTCCAACTGGAGTTTACATTTCTTCTTACACCACTATTGACTTTGTATGACCTTCTACCTATGTATAACTTGCGATTACCTCTACCGCAGTAATCTCCTCTATCATCACTTTTGGATATAGGCCTGCGCCTCCTATCCGAACTCGCAATCTTCTTTTTAAACTGCATTCCAACAATCTCTAGCGACGTGTCCATGTTTGTGGCGTTAAAACAAATTATATCCTTTCTAGGTTTGTTTCGCTTCCTGTTGCCATACCTACTTCTCCAACTTCTAACCTGCTTGTCAGTAGCGGTTCTGACACCCTTTACATTTCTGACTAAAACATCTTTAGATAACCTCGGCATAGCTACCCCTTCACAATGCCCTGTGTACAACGGAGATTTCAAAAATACTTTGCACGCTTGAAACCTGTTAACTCTGCCGTCTGCCAAAGTAACTGATTTGTAATATCCAAATAATCTTCAGCTTTAACTAATCCTCCTCTAACCGCGAGCGTCGTACTAGCTGTGTCCCGAATCACATTCACCTGTTTATTATTTACTAGTCGACCGGCGGCGTAGCATACGCCGTTATTTTGCAGGGCCGGCCTTAGGCCACTGCAACCTATGCGACCGCAGTGGGCCCCACAATTTCATAGGACCCGCACTAATTCTAGGAGTATAAATTATTAAATTAAACCATTTTATAACTATTAACAGATTTCCCGCGGCCTCCTGTCGATTAAGCAGGAGCTCCTGGAAATCTCTTGAAATTGCAAAATATACGAAAAATTCCTCGAAATATCAGGAAATTTTTAAAATCTTTTCAAAAACTCGTACAAATCTCCTGAAGTATAAAGACAAAAATTGTCATTTTGGGGTGTATTTCAATATGGATTACGCCAATCCTTCGCGCGATTAAAAAAAACGGCATTATGCAATAACCGTAATTGTGAAATCTAATGAAAGAAGCTTCTTAATAAAGAATTACTTGACGTAAACAATTCTCGTAGATAGATTTAAACATTTGGTAATTCTTGATATTGAGCGTGATCTATGTAGGAAATAGAATTTTTATGATATACTGTATGACAGTGGTCTTCAACCTCTTTTGGCCTACCGCCCCCTTTTCGAATTTTTTCTTTTAAAAAATCCGCAAGCGCCCCCCTCTAAGAAAAACAGTTATAAAGAAGCTTGAGAAGGCAAATTTGAACAAAATATCATCTATCTATTAATTTGTATGCTGTCAATAACACTTATCCCGCTTGAGAGACGACCGCATGCCAAAGGCGATTGTTGTGAACTCCTTGGCCTATGACTGACGAGCTTTTAGGAGGACTGAGTTACAGAGGTGCCCCCCTCCCCCGTGAGCACTATAAAGATTTATTCAGGCCATTTCGCTCTCACTGGCATAGAGGAAAGTACCTGGCAGCATTCTCTGACAGCAGATAGCCTCTGAGAGAAACAGTTCGAGAGCTCTTACAAAAACTGCGGGATAAACATTTGATACTCAAAGAAAAGCCAGCATACAGCGGCTTTGTCTGCATAATATTCGGGAAAATATGTAGGTCGCAGTTGGGTTTGCGTAGTTATTTGAAACACTGGACTCAGCCGTAATCTTTGGAATTAAAGGTAAAAACAGCCAATATTATAATTATGCAAAAATTATGCCAAATAATTTGCAGTGATTACACACAAAAATTAATTGTAAAGACTATCTTTCAAATCCTAAGAATAGTCTCCGTTTGAAGTTTTGAATATTAGGGCCTACTGTTTTTAGGTTTAATTGTAAATTTAGTTTTAATTTTTAATATAAATATTATTATTGCTGAATTCACTACAAAATGAAATTAAGCTAATGGTAACCTTGTGCCTCCTGTAGTCTGACAATATTAGAAATTTCAAGCTTTAAGTTAGCCAAGGCAAGGCGAAGGTCTCCTCTATTTGCTACATCCAGTCTATTTCTTTGCTTATTCATTAACTTTGTTACGCACTAAATCTAGGTTAACCATGTATGTTGATGGAATAGCTAAAACATAATTCCATTTTCGACCAAAGTTTGGAATTTTAATGAAACATTTCAATGCAGCCACATCTCTGTTGTGCCTCTAGGGGCGTAGCTAGGAATTTCCAACGTTTGGGGGCCAGGGGGCTTGACATCCTTGGAGGCCGATGCATTTTGCGTAATATTTAATTTAATTAATTAAAAAAGCAATAATTTGCCCCCCCCTTTGAAATGGGGGCCCGGGGTATTTTCAAATTTCCCCCCTCCCCCCATCCTAGCTACGCCACTGTGTGCCTCCTATGTTTTCATTCTTTTTTACTGAAGACATGATTTTGTAAATTTATTTTTTCATGCAACTCAATTTGAACGTTAGTAACAGATGTTTAATAATTGTCATTTATATATTTTTTTTTATTTAATTTTAGAAGCGAATCTTAATTTCTTCATAGAGCATGGTTATGTGAATTGCATAGATATCGGTGTCCTTGGGCAGTAATTCATTTGTCAACAAACAAGTTATGTGAGATTGTAAAACTCTTTAAAATAAATTTAATATCTTGATAAAAGAGAAAATAATATTATCAATAAAAGTCAATCTCTTTCCTAGCAGTCGGAGGTTGGTTTCATTCATTTGTGTTAGATGCCTACCATGTAAAACTATTTTTTTTAGCCTGCTTTAAGTCATCGCCAATCGTTGAATCGTTAAGAGCTTAAAAAACGAGCCATAACCATTAACAAACCCCTTTCGAAATCCAGCGAACTTCAGTTTACAACAAGAGTCTAACACCTTTTTCATCATTTGTTTCATAAAACTGTTGAAAGATGCGCTTATTTTCGGCATGGGTTTGTATTTTATTTACAGTTTTATAATTAGATTCAAATAGAAATGAAATTGCGGGCTAAACTTTTCTTGTGTATCATAACTCACAATGTGAATAGTGAATAGATTTATTCTTTATTCTATATTACCTATGAAATCATTGTAGCGTCCAACCACTGATGGTTTCTTATATGTCCCCATAAGCTACATAACAAGACAATTTTTAAATAATATTTCATCTCTAACAGAAAAAAAGTCTTTTTGTGTTACACATGTTTTAAAATAAATTTAGTTTTAATCAATTTTTCAACAATATCATAAGAATTTTTAAAAAGCTATGCATTTTTCTAAGAAGCCACTAAAACATATCCTGCTTTGCTGTTTTTTGTTTTTAATATGGTTTTAATTGTAGATTTTTATAATTGTTCATGAATATTCTTAAATTATTTTTGGAAATATGTTATATATATGTTCGTGAAGCCAACTTGGTTTCATAACCTCATCTGAAAATGCCATCAAAGTAGAACTTACTAGTGGCAATTCACTAAATCTCAAGGAAATATTACATGATATACCAGTGAGTTTTCGTAACATTCTATCAATGTTTTTTATTTTAAAAAGTTAAATTATTCTATTAAATGTTACCTGTAATGTTTTTGCAATTAACATTTACATATTAATATATTAACATATGTAGATAAAATAAACTATAAAACTGTGTTTATCAAATCTTAAACGTTTATATGCGCGAGATCCATGGACAATAAATACTCTCCAATCATAGCAAAACAGTAAGAAATATAAAAATAGAAAATGGGATTCCCGAACTCAATTTCTAACGCTGTTTCTATTCTTAAATTAGAAGCAAGTTAACTATAATTTGTCTATATTTAGTTTAATGTTGAAGAATTTTAAAATTTGTTTTGTTTCAGAGCACCTTTAGTTTCTTCTTTCCGCCTTTATGCCCAGCGCCCCCTTACCGCCCCATTTTGTGCCCAGCGATATCGCCCCCGTTGAAGACCACTGCTGTATGACTTCGCTACATGCAAGGCTCGTAAAGTAATTCTGTACGTAATTAAGAATGAATAAAATGCAAAGACGAATTTATTTTCTAATACAAACTCTTAATTTTCACTTATTATCCGTATCCCTACCCGAACTTGGCCACGCGAAATCCATTTCGCATAGGGCCTCACAATGGATAAGTCCTGCCCTACTATTTAGTGACGGGTGAATACAGAGTAGATCACTTGTTCTCTATTCATAACCTCTGGGGCACAGTGGTTAAGTCCGGCCCTGCTATTTAGTTACAGGTAAATACTGCTTGTTCTCTCCCCCCTTCTCTTTTTTTTCGCCTCTTAAAGTACGTAGGATAACTCTACTCCGTCCGACTTGCAAAAATGAAAGAGTGATCTTTCCATTACGTGGTGTCCAAACTCTTGAGCCATGAAGAGAATTATATATATAGATAATGCCCGGGTAGAGTTTAAATTAATTTTCCCCACTGTGGACGTAGTTAATTTCTTCATCTGGTTCACTATTTCCACTATCACGATCCCTGCCTTGGATGCTCCTTACAAAATTAACCCTATCTGATGGCCGATTATCCCTCTCCCTGATTACCTTCCCTGTCCCTAGTGCTACTATTACCCTGTGCATTCCTATTGCCAGGTCTATTAACTTGGTGTTTTTAACACTGGTATGCCATGTGTTCCTTTCCTGACAGTTAAAACACGTCACTTCACTACGGTTTCTATCACCAGCTTTAGGTCTATCTATTCTCCTATCTAACCTTTCCCTGACATTGTTTTCATTTTCCCAAGATCTATCATGTATGCCATCATACCTATCCCGACCATTGTTCCCACGTTCCCTGGACCTATCATTCCTCCTACCGTAAGTTTCCCTATCACTAACATCATTCCCCTTAACATAACCTACCAGGTCAATGACTTTTCTGTGGTCCCTACACTAGCGGATCCAGAACATCGGAGTGGGAAGGGCGATTTTTTTCAAAACCCTAACGCCCAGTAAACCCTAACCCTAAGCATAAACGATCTTACAGTATATATATATATATATATATATATATATATATATATATATATATATATATATATATATATATACTAGACATATGTTACCCGCGACCCGCGGGTCTTTATTTGCGCATTACTTTCGATATAGTCACTGAGATAGTTTTGTAAAAAAATAAAACGAAATAATAATGTAATAAGTAAAGCGAATGTGTCAATGTAAAAATAGTGTGAATGAAGCTATCAAATCAAAATAGCTAATAGGCTTAAATCCTTTTTTTTTTCAAATTAAAACATTTGCTTGTAGGCCTAAATATATTTAATTAAAATTTGAGATGAATAGACTAAATTTTGTATGTTCATGTGTATAAAGTATAAAGTAGATCTTGAGGTAGACATAGATCTAAATCTACACTAATCTACAGTTAAAAATTGGCTTTTATAGATTTCATTCTGTGCTGCGCATGCGTGAACTTTTTTTCATGAATGAATATAGGCCTATCTCAACACGGCTACGCAACTTTAGCGAACAGCGAACGAATGTATTAAAGATGCTTTAGAAAAACAAATTCGAATGTTAATTTGATTAAAATATGAAATGAATGGACAATAATTAGTATATTTATGTGTTCAAGCATCAAAAGAAGAGATGTGTTAATGTGTAACCATTTGGTAATGTCTAATGAAAGAATGTTCGTCAGGAAATCTGTAGTCACAGATATCAGGAACTAATTTACGTAAAAATGCTTTTGAATAATCTAGTGGATTGGATTTAGATGTATGTTAAACGTAGCTAATGATCCTTTCACGTTATTTCTCTTTCGCTACGAAAATAAGATTAGTTTTGCGAAAATGGGTTTACCCGAAGTCGATACATTCTTATCTATTAAAAACGAAAAGAGCGATAGCTTTGTTAAATGAATGGGATTATAAAGTGAACAATTAAACGAAATAATTTTTAGTACGCCTATCTTAACTCTGCTTCGCAGCTTTCGTAAACGTATGTAGCTTTAGAAAACCAAATTTGAATGTTTATTTGATCAAAATATGAAATGAATGGACTTTAATTAATATGTTTATGTGTTAAAGTTTAAAAGTATCTGTGCGAAGAGAAGTTTTATCATCTTAGAGTTGAATTAGAGTTTTAAATCTAGGGATGGGATTATAAAGTAAACAATTAAACAAATTAATATTTAGTACGCGATTCATAATGGTATTGTCTAATGAAAGAATGTTCGTCAGGAAATCTGTAGTCACAGATATATGGAACTAATTTATGTAAAAAGTGCTTTTAAAACACAAAATTGAAGGTTAATTTTATTATATAATGAAATCAACGGATCTTCTTTTGTATTTTCATGTGTCAAAGTAAAAAACTATCTGCGCAAAGTGTATTTCTTAAAATTAGATCTAGGTCTAAATCCTTTCTATCTTTTCTCATGTCAACATTGTAGACATGGCCTAGATCCATAAAATACAATAGCTGTAATAGAGTCGGACAACTTTTTTTTTTGGAGGGTCTTAAGTTTGTTTTAGGGCTACAATACACACACTACGGTCTAAGATAGTACCCAAGGAACATTCCTGCCTAGTTTTATCAAGATTGGTCAAGCGGTTTTGATGTCTATAAGTAACATACATACATACATACATACACACACACACACACACGCACGCACGCACGCGCACGCACGCACACACGCACGCACGCACGCACACACACACACACACACATACATACATACATACATACATACATACATACAGACAGACAGACAGACAGACATACATACACACATACACACATACACACACACACACACACATACATACATACACACATACACACACACACACACATACATACATACATACATACATACATACATACATACACACACACATACACACATACACACACACACACATACATACATACATACATACATACATACATACATACATACATACATACATACATACACCTCACATTCTACTTTATAATATATATATATATATATATATATATATATATATATATATATATATATATATATATATATATATATATATTAGAATGTTAAAAAAGAAATAGTGTTTCTCAACCTTTGTGAAAAAAGCAAACAAAAAAGTTATGTTGAGGCCTTTCTCTTGACAGCGTTGGGGTTACAGCTTACAGTGCTCCCCCAGTGGGGATCGGGGCGAAGCCCTGACGCCAAAATCGTTTTTTTGCTTTTTTCCACTGCTAAACCGCATTCTCCTGACATCTACAGCTCATTATTCATCCTATTAAGATAGGATCTTTTGAATAATGTTTTACTTGAAAATATTCTAATATGAATTTATAGGCCCTTAATACATTGAAAATATAGCCGATTTGTTCCTTGAAAAATAAGAAACCTCACATATTATTTCGATTAAGGCTTTGAGGATCGCAGTCGAAAAAAAAATATTTGAAAAAAAAAAACAGCCATATTGAGGTCTTTCCCTAGATAGCTAGGGGCTCTGGGGGTCTGAGGCCCCGACGCCAAAATTGTTTTCCTGCAATCTTCACTGCAGAAACGCATTTTTCTGACATCTAGAGCTCATTATTCATCCTATTAAGATATGACATTTTGAATAATGTTTTACTTGAAAAATATTCTAATATGATTTTACAGGCTCTTACTACATCGCAAATACAACCGATTTGTTCTTGAAAAGATAAGATACTCCACAGATTTAGATTAATACTTTGAGTAACGCCCTCGAAAAAACATCTATTCGAAAAAAAATAATTTAAAATCTCAATTGTAAAGTGATACATTTTGTTTAATAGGCATGTTTGTAATTTGGTTTGTTATAGAACTATAATTTAAAGCTCTAACCAAATTCGTATACAATGACATAAACTCTGCCGCCACATTTAACTTTTCTGTTTTAAAACGTTATGTTTTCGTCTGGAAAGGGGAGAGGGCGGTAGAGTAAAAACGATTAATCCTCGCTCCTTTTTATAATTTCTGCTAATGATTGCATTTGGCATTAAAGAATAGGGGGTGGGGCGACTCGATAAAAGAATTCAATTTATAGCTTATATAAATTAAATTAGTGACATTTTTTTTTTAATTTTGTAATTTCTTAACTAAAATACAAAAAGAAAAAAGTATTGGTTTGTCCGATGGGCGGAAGGCGATCGCATATATCGCCTTTCCCACCTGAAACAACCCTTTTTCATTTTATATTTACTTATGATAAAATTTGAGATCAGATCGTGTGTCCGACATTATATACAAACGGATTAAAGCATCAATATATAGCTTATATTATATAGATATTCAACTAATTTTGTTCAAAAACTATGATTTCTCCTTAAAAATAGACCCGCCCCCCCACTCAGAGGGTTAGAGTGGGGAAGGCAACAGAAGCAATCGCCCCCCCCCTCCACCTCACCGAATCGGCTAAGATACCAGAAGTGTAGCAACATAATATAAAAATTATATTGTAACTCAACTACTTTTGTTTACAAACTATAATTTCTAATTAAATGTAGGACCGCCCCCCCCCCACTCAAAGGTTTTAGGTTGGAAGGGCTGCAGATGTATTCGCCCCCCCCCCCTCCCAATCGGCTAACAGGGGAACGACATAATATAAAGATCGGTTAAAATATCAGTACTAAGTTTTAATTATATAGATATTTAATTGATTCCGTTGACAAGCTGTGATTTCCACAAATAAATTGGACCGCCCCCCTCACTCCAAATTTATGATTGGGGGGGGGGGGGCGGGATTGATACCATCGCCACCTCCCCATCCCACCAAATCGGCCAACATACTAAAAGGGGGGGGGGCGAAATAATCTAAATATAGGTTGAAATATAAATAATTAGTATATATTATTAACATAACTAATAAATTCGTATACAAATTGTGTGTTTTTTTACTATAAGTCGTCCGCCCCCCCCCCAGACCACTCCTTCTCTCGGACATTAAACTTTGCAAGCTTGATCTCAAAACGTTTCAGATAGTCGCCGATATCGTTTTGTCTTCTGCAAAAGGTTGTATTTTCCTTTTACTCCATGCGGCGCTACTCTGGATTTCTGTGTTTGCGCTATTATTGCTGTTGCCTTCAGTGGGCACACTTACGCCAGCCTCTATCCTCATCTGTTCCACTTGAATTCTTACTTTCCTGTCTGCCTCTTTTTTTTCTCCCACTCTATGCGTTCCGCTTCTCTAACTTTTTCCCTCTCCAACTTTTCTGCCTCTCACAGCCAAAAGTGTATATAACTTACAACAAATACAAATAAACTATGAAAATAAATAAACTTAAATAAGAAGTACACCAAAATATAGATCTAGTTTTAATGAATGAGACGTTCGTCTGACAGTAAGATTTAAGACGGGAGTATTGCTAACAATTAATACACGGCGTCACAAAAAAAAAACACTAAATAAATGATTCACTTCCACATACAAGACGGGTTAACAGCTAGACGTATATCTTGCTATATTACACATAATTTTAAGGATATCCCCAATTCACCACAATTCAACCTGGTAGTGATAATCTAGCGAGTTGTCACTTCCCCATAGACCCTAATTATTTTATGGAGGTAGAAGCTAAATAACACTTATCTGTCTTGGAAACTGTAATAACTTCTCGGTCATTCTCGGGTTCACTCTTCCTACGCTAACGTCTGTCCCGGCGGCAAGGCTCACTGCGATGTCTTCACTAACGCTCTGGTAATGGACAACGAACGTTTCGGGTCCCCACGGTCCTTCAGTACTGGTCTGTAACGGCTCCGGTTCTTCGATGGTGCGGCGTCTGGTTCTGATTCTCGGTGGTCTGTCGTCTAGCTCCGGTTCTTCGGTGATGTACCGTCTGGCTCCGGTTTCTGGTTCCGACGAAGGCACAGTGGTTCCAGGTAGTGGTCTGCATAGAATGAGACTGGAACGGACCAACAGCAGACACAGCGACAAAGTCAGAGTCCAGTGGTAGAATAACGGCTATCTGATTATCTAGCGTGTAGCACAGATTCCGCCGATCTGTAGAGCAACATAACCCTACTGTACTTATGTGCCGTAGGTAGTAGGATGGCTCTTACGTCAAAAGTTCTTTGACGAGACCTCAATGGTCGATCTTAGCCTTGCAAAGGTGACATTCAACGTTCGTTCTCAAGATTCCGGGCAGGCGATATCTCTTCAGGACGGCTTCGACAGGACGGTTTTCATCCCTTCCGCAACAAAATTGTAGCCTTTTCGATACAGAACTGCTTCAGGATTCAATACACAAGTTTATAAAAGTTACCTCCTAACTCTAGATATACGAGTCCAAAGCCCACTGGACATACTTCACCGACGTGGCTACAAAATCAGTGTCTAGCTGCAGACTAGGCCGATGACTTAAACTTCTGACTCCTCCTAACAGAGGTGCTGAGTACTTGAAATAGGAACAAAACTCCAATGGAGGTAACATCAAAAAATACTGGAACAGTAACACCGACTAAAGGCCAACAATCGATAAAGGGAGTCGACGCTAGGGTTGAAACAATAAACACTTTTAGGAACCGTCGAATGTCCTCTATCACTAGCCATCTATATAATTCTTCTTATTCCTACTGTGATAAGAAAAGCGTCTTGTTTTTAGCGTCTCTTAGAGCGTTCTTATTTTTAAAGTTCTATTACGTCATCGTTGCTAAGTAAAAACTTAGGCGCCAACTTGCTTTAACTGACATAGAAGATAGCACCTTGTTGCAGGCGGCTTTAGAACTAGACAGTTGGAGATCACTTACAAATGCCGCAGGATACACATTTGAGACCAAAAGAAAATCCGCTACCGAGGACAGACGTAGTTGGCGAAAAGAAAATCTAAATTTAATATCCGGCTATGCCTGCGCTAGATGTTACAAAAAATGTAAGTCCCAGCTGGGGTGTTGCCATGTGAAATACTGCATTCCTCGTTAATCTTGGGACTGGTAGACAATCTTTTGTCGGAGAATTGGACATAATTTTGTTAGCGCTATTTTGTCAACGATATTTTGTTGGTGCTATTTTGTCGTTTTATAAAATACTTCTAGTGGTATGGGTCTCAAATAGCCTCTGACAAATAGGTCCAGCATCTGGCCTGCTCGTGTGGATTAGATACTAAGTCCGACGAAACTGCTCATATATATATATATATATATATATATATATATATATATATATATATATATATATATATATATATATATATAGTTTCTGTGGTGGGTTTGGCACAGAACAAACTAATTTCTAAATGACATGACGAAGGCAACTCGCATGCCGATTTCAATATCTTTATTATACACTAAAGACCTGCCAAAGGCAAACATAAAACATAATTACACATGGGCATAAACTAAACATAATTAATAAGCCTAAATGGTTAGATCAAGTTGTACACACAACATCAGGTCTAAATACTAGATCTTAACAAAAAACGAAAAGAAAATCATATAGTGTAAACCAATCATCTCTTATACAAACACTAGAGAGATATGGAACACCCGAAATATTATAAAAATAAAAGACGATAACAATTAAATAGAACAACTGGTTCATAAAAGCCAGTATCTACACACTGGTTGTAGAATTAGATTAACAAGATGGACATTTAACATTCTATACATGATCTAATTCGTATAGTATACTAAAGGTACACAATTCAACAAATGGAATCATTTACATAATGGTTTTCTAAAAATAACGATAGTCCAACAATCCGGGAGACTACTAAATAAAATTACAATATAATATAAGAAAGTAAAATGTAATTACCTGCAGCCATACATAAACAAATGGTGTAGAACCAGGCACAAACAGGGAGTGGAGACGACGTAGGCCCAGTAACGAACAGACACTACAGCGACAAGGGATGCGGTAGAATGGACAGTGCCCACATTGTTCTGCCTATTTACGCGAACAAAAGGCACCATCTAGGGGGAAGGGTCATGTGGATATATGAGTGGCCGGTGTGGCCTGAAAAAGTATTCACTCCACTACATATATATATATTAGTAGTTAAACTTTGGCCAATCAACTACTGAGTATTAGCACCTAATCACTGAGTACCGACACCTATTTTTTTTACAACTGTATATATATATATATATATATATATATATATATATATATATATATATATATATATATATATATATATATATATATATATATATATATATATATATATATATATTGTAAAGGTTTTCACTATTCAGGCAAACACGACACCAACAACTTAAAGAAGTTGACAACTCAGGTCCCCAAGACATCGAAAAAGTTTAATGTCCAATAAAACACACCCAATTGTACAATTGGCAACACGTTATACTGACTAAATAAATGTGCCTTGGATATCTTAACCGCCGCATCAACTCTAAACTGTTGTAGCAAGAACTCTTCCTGTAACGTACCTTGTTGATGTCCAAGGGCTGAGCCGAAGGCTCTTCGAGCCCTAAGTTTGAAAAAAAACCTGTTTGGACGCCAAACAGTAAAAAAAAAAAAAACCTATGAGAACACAGTTCTGTTTGAGAGAGACCCGAGTCAATGCCTATGTAAAACATTGCTGTTTTCAATGCCTTTGGCCATCGACGCATGCTTGGCTGCACATGGCCGAAGGCCGAGGGCACCGGGAGCCTCAGCCATTTTCCTTAGTTGTACCAAGCTAGCTGTGCGGGACCCGCCATTTATGTAACGGTCCTTTTGAGGAACAGCGCATGGATGTGGGACGTGTTTGTGGGGACTTTTTTACAACCCCGCCTGTGCAATGGGTGGACTCTCGTCTACCCGTGGGCATCCCCACGGGAGTCTTGTGTTGCTCCCATTTCGCCTAACCACTTCCTCTAATGGCCGTTTCCACGCGAGCGCCACGATAAGGCAGGGCAACATGCTGGCGTGTAACGTACCTGAATCGTGGATCGGAAAGTTGTGACTGATCCAACTCTGATACCTTCGCTCTTTATATAGGGTCCCAAATGGCCTTCTAGAACAGGACAGAACACCACTTGATCCCTCTGGGTGTTCACCTGACTATCACTGACGTGACTGGCCTGGGTACTATTCACAACACAGACCCTTCCCGAACCGTCGTGTCACTCGTCGCAGCTGACCGTCCGCACTCGTCACAGTTAACCGCTTGTATTGCGCTGGCCTGGGGCGATTCGTGTCGACTGACTACACACACACACACACCACTACCCCTATCCGCACGACCAACAGGGTTATAACAATATATTACTAAATAAAGTATTAATCATTAGCAAACCATCATTTACTATTTTTTAATTTGTTATTATTGATATTTGATGATTATATTTATATGCTTAATTTACTTATATGTAACAGTAAGGCTACGGAAGTTAACCCTGAGCTAAAGAAAGAGCAGACACCGGCGAACGATGTGCAGTTCGCTTCACACAGAACTTGTCAGAACTTGCGTCGCAGCAGATACTAAACTGTATCGGGTTTTTTTTTAATAGGGGAAAATATTTGTCCTGGCGATCTCGTTCCGACCATAGCTGATGCGAAGGTTTTTATTTTATCCAACCTCTGTATGCGGTCAACAATATGTGGGGAATTGAAAACTCTTAGGGTTAAACCAGTGTGTTTTTTTTTTGTGTTGCTCTCCCCACCGAAGCTTTTGAACATTCTTGCATGTGCAGTGCACGCTTCATCATAATTAATAGAGTCATATGAAAAAAAATCAGGAGTGGAAAGATGATGATACTTAAGTATGAGAGACATTTGAGACTTGTAACAATGGTACGTTTGTAAGGTCGTAAAATCACACAAAAAACGTCATTGTGACGACCCGCGTGTATTGCGCATATGCTTGGCTTGTTTGGTGTCTAGGGGGTGATTGTTTGAGTGTAATACGCTGGGTCATCAAAGATATATCATAAACAGGCACGCAATAAATAGACAATAGAGAAAGATACAATAATTATTGATATTTATATTTATTTACATAAAACGAAGGGGAGGGGATTGCACCATATCTCTTAATTGGTATATTTAATCATCACTCTTTGCACATTGTCTTCGAACTTATCTGAGTGTCCTGTCGACGTTGCAGCTGGCTGTACTCCTTTGTGGAGGTTTTGCAGCTGGAGGTGGCGCTCTAGCGGGTTGAGGGTTGCCGGTGACTTGTGTTGTCTCAATCTCAAGTCTCTGGGGCCGGTTGTAGTACGGGTGGCAGGTTACTGTGGGCACGAAGAGTACTGCAGGCAGAGCTGATCTACCGTGTGCAGTATTATAAACAAGAACAGAAAGTTGCGATTGTAGTATCAAGTACTGAGAGAAGTAATACTCTCGAGTAGGCAAGTACTAGGAAACAGTATCGAGTAGCCAAGTAAGCACAAAGTACTAGGACATAGGCAGACACCTGAAAGGCGCAAAAGACATTCCGATAGGAATTAGATGAATGAATTATAGAGTCCGGGCTCGACTGTAAGCGAGCTGGAGAAATGTCGAAGTCTGTCTATTTTTGAATTAGTCGAGTTTTTAAAGGTCCGGAAAAGGCAAAAAAAATGAGGGGGGGGGAGGGAGCGAGAAATTAAAGATTCTCCTCCATGTGGGTAGATCGACTTAATGGGATTTCTTAAAGTCGCACTAGAATTTCAAGAGGCGTGTTGACACGGATTATATCCTTGATTTAAGAGAGACGTGGATATTGGTGGAGAAAAGAGTACAACAAAGAATTAAGCATGTCCGAAAGAGCGGGTTGGGTTAGGTGTGCCGGGTAACGCCTAGGTGGTGTAAACCGACAGACATCTGACGCCCACGGCCAGCGCCGTACTAGGGCCGTGTTTGTCTTTCCTGTGTCAGGGGAGCTAAGCGAGGGTTGTGGAGATGTGGTCGCCAATGTGATAGAATCAGTCGATCGAGTAGAGAAAAGTAGGGTTTGGTGGCAAAACTGAAAAAAGAAAGGGGAAATAATTAGGGTGAAATTGATATATAATAATTAATGCTGTGAAAAACCCGAGTGACAATGTAAGCAAGCTTTAGGACTGTGGCACTCTAGAATATACATTCTGCAAGAGAACTTTTTTATCATACATATAATTGAAATATAGGGCCTATTGCTTATTTGGTTAAAAAATAAAAGACTACTTTCACGTTAGCCTGTTAGTCTATCTGGACACCTGTAGAATACCAGAAGTCGCGCACCTCTGATTGAATTTAATCAGTATTGATTTTGCATCCTAACGATGTCAATTGCCTTTTTTTACAAAGCTTATATAAACTCACTCTGTCTGTCTGGCAAAAAGTTTGTACACGTTATTTTTTCTACACCCAAACTCAGATCAAGCTGAAATTTTTCACAATTATTTCTTTTACCTGACAACACAAAAATCAATTTTATAACTAACCAAGTAGTTAATTTACTATTGACAATTAATTATTTTATTTGGTATCTCGAACAAGGGAAAGAAATTTTACCTGACTGAGGTGGTGGTATACGCTAAAGTAGTCCCCTTTATAGGTCGCCGCTTTAAAGTAAGTTTGAAACAAACAAACGATATTAATAAAATTTTATATTTTCATACACACTTCACTAGCAGAGTGGTTAAGATGTTGGTTTAAGGGGGCTTGAGTCACGAATTCGAATTTAGGTCTTCCCCCCCCCTTTTTTTTTTTATAAATGCTTTAAAAAAACGATTACGGTAAAATTCACCCAGATATCCCTCTCCCCCCATCCTCAACTGGTCCAGATAAGAGATAGGATCGCAACGTATTAAGAAAGGTAAAAGCGTGAAATAGCGCTAAACAAAAACAATTGGTACAAGTATGTCTAATTGGACAGATTTACTGTTGATCTAGATCTATTACATCCTTAATTAAATGACTGATCCAGACTAATTCATACAACTACATTTCGTATAAGCTTTATTTTTTTTTAAAGATTTTTAAAATGTTTTCTTGTTGCTAATTATTTCATCAAAAGAAATAAAAACGTATATATATATATACAATATATTGACTACTAAAATTTTATTTTGTGTATACTTTCTATTACAGAAATGAAACAGAAGGAGACATAAGAATGGACACTTCGAAACAACTAATGCCAACAAATACATACTTTTTAAAATAATCTTAAATATTAAATGTCAATGTTAATTTCAACAAGATTTTTTTATTTATTTACAAAAATTTTTTTTTTTTTGCAAATCGTCAGAATTTATTTACCAAATTTT
The DNA here is from genome assembly GCF_947242115.1 of Biomphalaria glabrata. Classification (NCBI taxonomy): domain Eukaryota; kingdom Metazoa; phylum Mollusca; class Gastropoda; family Planorbidae; genus Biomphalaria; species Biomphalaria glabrata. Next base: position 24,584,598 of record NC_074712.1, read on the forward strand.
GATAATCTACTAGCTGTTAAGCGATTAACTTTTATTCCCTCCATTGCAAAATTTACAGTTGTCACTTATACTTTATGTCTGAGTTTGTAAGTAGCACTAGTTTAGCAATAATTGACCAATTCCTTCCAGATTTATACTGATATTTGTTATTGCTACAGAAAAAAAAAGAAATGAGTTCATTACAATTAATTCGCACTTGATAACTAAGAATTATATTTTATAATATACTAGTCGACCCACGGCGTAGCATACGCCGCTATATTCCAGGGCCGGCCTTAGGCCACTGTAACCTTTGCGACCGCAGTGGGCCCCACACTTTCATCGGAACCGCGCTAATTCTATGTGTAAATTGTTCAAATAAACCATTTTATAACTTATAACAGATTTCACGCTGCCTCCTGATTTACCAGAAGCTCCTGGAATTCTCCTGAAATTGCAAAATATACCAAAAAGTCCTGGAAATCTCCGGAAATTATTAAAATCTTTTGAAAACATACAAATCTCCAGGAATATATAGACAAACATTTTTATTTTGGAGTGTATTTCAAAATTAAAAACGCCAATCCTACGCGCGATTAACAAGGTTACAAAGACAGTTTGTGTGAAAACACAAACTCAAAATCGGACCCCGAAGTGATCCACCCAGGCAGGCTTCAATATTTTCAGAAAGAACATCCAAATGAAATTATAACAAAGGCAAATGAGAGATAAGAATGGAGAAAGAAGGTTGATAGATTTTGTGTAGTGCCCCAACGGTTCAGCAGATCAAAGGATAGGTGCAAGTGAATGCAAAGTTAGATGTGAACCTGGCCTAACTAGTTCCCCTTTAGACCTTGTGGTCTATAGGGCAGATGATGTAAAGTTCGTCTGTTTTTGTGGCCTACGGTCAACGAGGGTGTCATGTAGCCAGCACAACGACCAACCGCCTTTACGTTTCCCCAACTAATGTCAGGTAACCATTAGAGCCGGGTGCACTCAGAGGCGCCCAATTATTCCGAAGTTGAAAATCCCAGTCTTCACCAGGATTCGAAGCCGGGACCCCCGGTTCGGAAGCCAAGCGATTTACCGCTTAGCTACCGCCCCTCTACTGACCTGACTGAAGTCTTATAATTGATGTAATTGTTTTGAAAAGGCTCAATCTCTTATTCCAATCCTCAATTAAAAAAGTTATGATCTCCACTATTAATTATCGCGTAATGAGACATACGCGATGTCGCTGAAAAATGCGCTAAAGGATCGCAACTTAGACCAACTGATAAATGTTCCGACACACGTCAAAGGCCATACTCTTGACTGGATTGTTACAAATGCAAGTGAGCTTATAGCCAAACTCAATGTCTCAGACCGCGGCTTGTCAGATCATTTTCTTGTACACTTTGAAATGCGCCTATCAAAAGCAAAAAAGCCAAAAAAAAACGTGACTTCCCGTAAACTTAAAGCCATAGATATTGCCTCCTTCAAAATGGACGTGACCTCTTTGCTGTTGCAACAGAGCAACACAGACGTTCTCAGCAATTACAATTCTTGCTTGAAAAAGTTGCTGGACAGCCATGCACCTCTTGTCACTCGTACAGTCTCAGTCAGGCCATCTGCACCCTGGATGACGGAAGACATAAAGACTGCCAAACTTATTCGCCGACGTGCCGAACGTACATTTCAAAAGACAGGTCTGACGATACATCGACAAATATACATACTAGAAAAAAACAAGGTTAACCGTATGATTAGAGACGCAAAAGCTAGTCATATTCGACAAAAAATCTAAACTTCTGATTCTTCAAAGGAGCTATTTAGGATCACCGCTGAAATGTTAGGGGGAGCAAATAACGAACGTTTGCCATCATCTATCTCAGTATCTGAACGTCCTGATTCCTTCAATAGATTCTTCATTGGGAAGATTGAGCAGATCAGAAACGACATGCCATCCCTCTAATCACAGCTTGACCACTCTCCAATTTTTCAAAATACTCCTTTTTGCGAGTTTCAGCGTGTATCTGAAGATTATTTCAAAAGTACTATTTTAAAGATGCCAAATAAGTCATGTGACCTTGATCCTATTCCAACTTCCTTGCTCCTTGAATGTTTAGATGAGCTTGTACCTACAATTACTAACATTGTGAACTCTTCACTGACTTCAGGCATTGTACCACAGCAATTTAAGCATGCACTTGTCAGGCCCTTATTAAAGAAATCCAGTCTTGACCCGGAATGTCTAAAAAACTATCGCCCGGTATCAAATCTTCCTTTCCTGTCAAAGCTTCTGGAGCGCATCGTGTTAGCGCAAATTCTTTCTCATCTTGAACAGTACTGTCTCTTGGAAGAATTTCAATCTGCATATAGGAAGTGCCGTAGCACAGAGACAGCAGTGGTCAGGGTACTAAACGACTTACTTCACAATTCCGACAAAGGCCACATATCAATTCTTTCCATGCTGGACTTGTCCGCAGCCTTTGATACGCTAGACCATGAAATTATGATGGCCAGATTCTCTGCAACTTTTGGTTTAGCAGGAGTTGTCCTAAAGTGGCTTGGATCCTACCTGACGGAACGCACTCAAAGTGTCGTTGTTAGCGGGACGGAATCAACAAGCTTACTTTTGAAGTACGGAGTACCCCAAGGATCAGTTCTAGGCCCAGTACTGCTCACTATGTACACATATCCACTCAGCGGTGTCATACGGCCAACCGGCATCTTATACCATTTCCTTGCCGATGACTCACAGTTATACAATTCATCAGTACCCTCAGAGGTGTCGCATCTGGCAGAGAAAATCAGTAGTATCGTTGCAAGGGTGAGCGATTGGATGGTTGAAATAAACTCAAGATGAACGAAGACAAGACAGAAATAATTAAGATTGCACTAGGATCAATGTCTCAAAAGTTGAAAGCACAGATTCTCTCTTTATCACGAACTGCCATGTTCCTTTTGTCCATGTAGTGCGGAATCTTGGAGTTTTCTTCGACTCAACACTATCTTTCGACCCACACATAAGTCAGCTCTGCAAAGGTCTTTATCTGCAGCTGCGCAGATTAGGCCAGATCCGACCATATTTAACAACAGAGTCAACAAAAACGCTAGCTGTGGCATTCATACTCTCCCGCCTTGACTACTGCAACTCCGTGCTAGCAGGTATACCTGATGACAAAATAGCCAAGCTGCAACGTATACAGAACAACGCCGCTCGAATAGTCCTTAAAAAAACTAGACAAGATTCTGCTACTATGCTCTTGCGCACGCTCCATTGGCTTCCCGTGAAAGCGAGAATCGATTACAAGGTCGCCACACTTTGTCATCAGTGTATATATAACAATAAGATGCCCTTGTACCTTAGCGAACTGATTACTCCATATGTCCCCCAGAGAGCCCTGCGCTCAATGGACTCAACGCTTTTAGTAGTGCGACGTTTCTCCCTCAAAAGCTACGGTCTGCCTGCTTTTTCAGTTCACGGACCAAAGGTTTGGAACTCACTCCCCATTGATCTCAGACAGACAACATGCTACACCACTTTTAAGAAGAACATTAAGACCTATCTGTTTAAAACTTTTTTAGATTAACTGTCATTTTAGCTCTCGTGTTTTTGTTTGTAATGTTGTTACAGCGCCTTGAGCCTACATTTTGTTTGTTAACAGCGCTTTATAAATAAAATTATTATTATTAATTGTGGAATCTGGTGAGAGAAGCTTTTCGCGCCTCAAACTAATGAAGAATTACTTAAGGTCAACAATTTTCAAAGATAGATTGAAACATTTGGTAATTCTTGCTATTGAGCGTGATCTATGTAGGAAACGGAACTCTTATGATATACTGTATGACTTCACTACACGCAAGGCTCGTGTAGTAATTCTGTGCGTAGTAAAGAATAAATAAAGAATAAATAAAATGCAAAGACGAATATACTGTAATAACTGAAGTGAGGCAACTCAACGTGGCACATAGATTTTTATTTACAGGACATCACAATACATGTAGAACATCATGTCTTGAGCACAGCATCTTTTCATCAGCTGTCACTTGGGCGGAAATCGTTTGTCTCCTAATGTCAACATCCAACTTAGTCTTGTCACTAATAGTGCACACCTTCTTTCTGCACTAGCCTGGATTGCGGTGCGCATGGCAGAGTTATAACAATACTTTCTAATACAAACTCTTAATTTCCAATTTTATCTTATCCCTACCCAGCGAAATCCGTTTCACCCCTTTCAAAAATCAGCTTTCGTCTCCAAAATTCTGTATCTATACTGCCTCGGAATACATTGATCACTTTGAATTCAATATATTGCTATAACTTAGCCAATTAACCTCAACGAAAGAATTATAAAACAGATCGTTTAATAATCAATTATAAACTACATCTAGAGAAAAACTAATAATCACATCTCAGGCCTTCTTGTTTTCCATTTCTCCTCTGTTTCTCCATCGTGTCCTATGGTACACAATATCGCGCCAAATGACAGTGCGCAATGTAGAGTCATAACACTGCCCCCTCCTTAGTTATGTTCGTCCCGAACATGACCAGTTTTACGACAGGGCTAAAGAATTGTCAGTGCAGATGAAGTTCTAGCAAGAAAGTTATAGTCCCACTATAGGCCAGGTTATAAAACACAGTCATTTTCAGCCATCTCCAGAAGGTATGCCTTTCCACACATATCCATTAACCAAATTATCAGTGTCCAGGTTCCGCTGAAATTGATTCATCTTTTACCTCTGCTTTGTGAAAGCAGACGTACACACGTTTGTCAAGTCTAGACCTGTTGATGTTTTTTCTGGCATTTGCATTTTTCATTCGAGGTGCCGAACGTACAGTTCTTATTAATTTTCTGTCTGCAGTTAGTACTGGTAGATAAACAGAAGTATTGGACACAGACCCAACGTTGGTCATACCCATTGAAGCACTCATATCAAGGACATCGAAAGTAATAGTTTCACTCTGATTATAGGTCACTCCTCTAGTTTCTTCATCTAGCGTTTTCTTTTCAGGTCTGCGCTTATTGTTGAAAAAGTTGCCCTTTTCTTTATCTTGAAAGCTAGACTCATATAACTTGTCATTATGATCATCGACAGTTCTGCTACCACCAACACCTTCGTTGTAACTACCCGTACAGCCACAACAATAATTGGTTGATGTTTCATTCTTTGCTTTTCTAGGATGTAGCTGGCCTTCCAGTTTGTCCCACTTCAGTTTGTCCCTTTTATGATACCTGTTTACTGACAGATTAGACCATTTTGGTATGGTCGTATGTTCGATTCGTTTCACCTGAATGCCTTCCACACCATCACCAAGCAATGGGAACTCTATGTGTCCATATTGTACAGTTCCACTTCCAATGTTTAGAGATAAACCGAATTCCAGCATAAAATCTAGACCAATGATGCAATCGTCGACAACATTGCGATCAGAAAATCATGACTAAATGGTTGACTTCCTATTTCAAAGTTAAGCCATATCTGTCCTAATATAGGTAACAGTTCGCCACCTGCCGTTTTAAGAGTGTAGCCATTCACTCGTATTATTTCCTGATCTCCAATCAGACTGGGTCGAACTATCGACCGTGGTAGCCCCTGTGTCCAAGAGGAACCTATAAGAACCAACGCTAATCTTTCCCTGCACTCTCAAGGTTCTGCTTTGTTCTAACACTCTGAAACGAGTCTTTATTCTCGGAGTTTCGATTTTCTGGGTTGCCAGTCCTTGCTCCCTAAACCCGTAGAATCGTAGCGGTTGACGTTCTGATGCACAGCCTTGGCCTTGGAACAACATGTTACAATTCCTCCGTAAATGACCTGGAGTGTTACAATTCCAACAACGAAAAGTCTTTCTACTACGCCTTGAGGTCTGATAATGTTCCCGTTCATTTAAAGCCTTCTCCGCCATTCTTCGGATCAGCCTCGGCAGATCCTCCTCTTCCGACACATTTAATGTCTGACAATAGTGTATGTTCCTCGCTGAAACTTCGGTCGCCTCGTAGGACATGGCATAGATGAGGGCTTCGTTGATTTTACGTTTTCCGCTTATTCGGATGGCCTTCTTAAGTTCCGAATCTCGCACTTCTTCTATAAAGACATCTGTGACCAGAACATCAAAAAATTTCTGTGTTGCCGATGGATAAGCTAGACGGGCGAGACGTTCTATGTCTGCTGCTAATTCCTGTAATGTCTCTCCGCTTTTCTGTTGTCGATTCTTTAATTGCATCCTGAAAACTTCCTGCAGGTGTTCATTGCCGTATCGTAGTTCCATTGTTTTGACCATGGCATCGTAGTCCATCCGATCCGTCATAGTCTGTAACAATTCGACTGCCTTGCCTCTGAGTGCCAACATAAGACAAGTTGCTTTCTCTACCTTAATATCCCATCTGTTGATTTGCGCCGCCGCCTCGAATTGTAATCGATATACCGACCAAGACACAGAGCCGTCAAACACCGGTAGTTTAATCTTCCCTGTCATTTCAGTCACAGTGGCACCCGCATCTTGTTTCTTTTGCAGCTCCGCCTTCATTTCATTTCGTAATTGTTGAATTCCACACAATTTAAGACCTTAAATCAGCTACCTCATTTCTTAATTGTTGTTTGAAACTGTCTATGTCCTATTTCAATTCAGACACAAACGATTTTATTGAGCTCAGTTTATTACCTAATTCATTTTTAAGTTCATCCTTCACCGATTTCAGGTATTCTTTTATCGATTTCCAAAGCTCCCCCGTATCGGGTTCTATTTCGAATAAATAGGTGTCCGGATCCTGTTCATCATCTATGATGCTTTACCTCAGACGCTGCATGAGCGCCTCTTTGTTGCCGCTTACCTTCAGCTCTCTACATCTGAGTTCTCGTCGAAGTTCTTGCAATGAAAGCTGACCAAGTGTTTTCGTTGACGCCATCCAGTATCTTTCTTACGTTGACCTCCAAAACTTACGTTGGGTTATCCGAAAATGGAATCGTTCAATGTCTTGAACATAGGCCTTCCTCTCTTCCTCCCTTTCGTTGAAGATCCCACTTCTGACACCAATTGCTATAACTTAGCCAATTAACCTCAACGAAAGAATTATAAAACAGAACGTTTAATAATCAATTATAAACTACATCTAGAGCCAAACTAATAATCACATCTCAGGCCTTCTTGTTTTCCATCTCTCCTCTGTTTCTCCATCGTGTCCTATGGTACACAATATCGCGCCAAATGACAGTGCGCAATGTAGAGTCATAGCAATATATTTATATTCTATACATGACTATGAACTCTCTTACTACATTATTACTTTCTTGACTTTCTAACTTCAATTGTTACATGGTCACATCGCTAAGTTCTCTTCTTGACTCAACTTCATCAACTGACTAAACTCTCTATCTCTCATACGCCCGTACTTTCGGCTTTATTATGCAGGGAATAGCACCGAGTTTGTACATCGCTGTCTTTGAAAAAATGTTTTCGCTTTCCTCTTTTTCAGCTAGGGGGTCTGCTAATTACTTCAGGGGTATCCTGGACAGAGCGTTTTTTTCATCATGGATTGCTGACCTTCAAAATGTATTCTTTTGGCGTGTGCAATACAATTACTAATAGCACGATTGCATATCCAATAAAATGTAACTAAAAAAGTGTCGAAAGGGTTGATACTGAAATTTGAAACACATACGAGGCTATTCTGTTCACATAATAGTATCATCGTTATCCTACGTTACAGGTGAAATATTTTTCCTTTTAGACGTAAAAGGTAGACGACTAGAAATGACTTCGTGAAAAAAATCTTTTAAATAGATCTTCTTGCTCACGTCTCTATTAAACATTGGTAGCCATGTAGTTCTACCTTGATTAATACATACAAAGCTGCTTAATTGCAATACCATTTATTCACACCGAATCCTAACGTAGTCAAATGAATGCTATTATAAACGTGTTTTATTATCTCCATTATCGGACCTAAGAGAGCGAAGACAAAAAAAAAAAGACAAAAAGTCGGAAACGTGGAACTTCAACAGGTTGAAAGTTACACAAAATCCTGATCCATCGACATGGAGATTCAATGGTACGACGAAAGTAACTCTGCAGTTGTTGCTGGCATTGTATCGGGAAATCAGGAAAGTTCAAGTGAAGTCCATCAAGAAAACAAGTCAGATAACACTGGGGAGATTCTTTAAAATTTTACTGCTCATTTTCCTTATCAATTTATGTTTCGCTTATAAACTACCATATTGTATTGGGTTAAAATCGTGTACACGTGTAAATTGCACATTTCACGTCAAGTTATAAAACATTTAATGTTACATAAAATATAGCACGTCCCTAGCATAGGACATGTTCATGTAATCGGACTAGCGGGTGAAGAGGGCCCAAATGATTGCGTCCCTGTGTGGTACGATTAGCAGGATTCAAAAGTAACAACATATGAATTTATAACTACAAAATAAATAAAATATTTTTTTTTGTCCTTCAAAACAAAACGCCTCCGCACACCTTGTCAGCAACTAATGTTTTGTGTATTTTGTTGGAATTGCAATTAAAATCTAGCTCTATATATTAAACATGATATTAAGATTTTTCGGTACCTAGCCACTGTCACAAGTGCACAAGTGACTGTGCTTTTGCAATAGTTCATATTTTTCCACTTGGGTGTCATCCCCCTGATGGGTGTCACCCGATGCGGACCGAACCCTCCGGACTCCCCTAATGACGCCACTGTTGGGGAACATTGTCGTAATGTATCTGAATTAATTCATTCATGCTATATCTTTACATTATCTTTAAACGATTCTTTTAGCATTTGTGATGTTGACAAAATAAGCATTGTTTATAAAATGAATTAATGGTAATTTTAACATCTTTGAAGAACTGATTGGCTTTGCGTCAATTTGTGGAAAATCAGAAATAAAATTTGAGGAAACTCCCAAGTATCTGTACTGTTACAGTTGCTGGAGCTTTACTTAGTACTTAGGTCCTCCCGCGCCGTTCGGCGCATTGGGCGGCAAGCTGTCTCCATAATGATCTGTCACTGGCAATGTCTGAAGCCTCTTCCCATCTGGTGTCCACTGTTCTGAGGTCCTCCATGAAGGTGTGTCGCCAGGTAATACGAGGACGTCCCTGTTTGCGCTTTCCTCGTTTTGGCTTCCATGTTATCGCAACTCTTGGTGTGCGTAATTCATTTTGACGTAGAACATGTCCCGCAAACCTCATGCGACGCTCAGTCACAACCTCACTAAGTGTTCGACTCCCAGTTCGGCAAAGGATTTCCTTGTTTGAGATCCAGTCTGTGTAACTGACTCCCAAAATCCGTCTCAGCCATCTCTGTTGAGCCACATTTAGTCTTTTCTCAATTTTGACAGATGACTTCCATGTCTCACATGCATATGTAGCAGTTGGAATGACGATTGTGTTGAGAAGGTGTATTTTTGTCTCGAGTCCAATGGCTTGGCTAGTCCAAATAGGCTGCAGCCTTTGGAAAATGCTCCCTGCCTTTCCTATTCGGCACGCTACATCATGGTAAGCATCTCCATCATTTGTTATGATGCTGCCAAGGTACGTGAACTTGTCCAGCTCTTCAAGCTTTGACTCGCCAAGTCTGACGGGGACACCATTTGCCTTATATCCCACTCGCATAATTTTAGTCTTATCCAAGTTTATGCGGAGGCCAATTTTGTGTGCCTCTCTGTCTAGGCTCTCCGTCATTTCTTGAATGCATTTATTTGTAGCCCCGAGTAGTGCAACATCATCAGCAAAGTCCAAGTCCGTCAATTGGAGTTGTTCATGCCATGGAATACCAAAGGCAGTCTGGTTCATTGCTCTCCTCATTATGTAGTCGATGGCTAGGAGGAAAAGGAAGGGAGATAAGATGCACCCCTGTCTCACACCTGTCTCGATTGTAAAAAACTCTGTTGTTCCCTCTTCTGTTTTAATGCAGCAACTAGACTGACTGTAAAGGTGTCGTAGGATCTGGACGAATTTTTCTGGTATACCGTATTCTCTAACTATTTTCCATAGTGATTCTCGTTGGACACTATCAAACGCTTTTTTGAAGTCCACGAAACTGATCGTTAGCCGTTGTTGGTACTCAAGACTTTGTTCTATGATATTTCGTAAAACGAAAATCTGCTCTGTACATGATCTGCCTCTTCGGAAACCTGCTTGTTCTTCTCTGAGCCTTTCATCTACAGACTGTTGAAGCCGTCTCAACAAAACAGTGCTGAAAACTTTGCCTGGGACAGAGAGGAGAGTAATGCCCCTCCAGTTGTTACAGTCTGCCAAGTTGCCCTTTTTTGGAAGCTTTACAATCACTCCCTTTTGCCAGTCCTCTGGGACTTTAGAAGTTCGCCAACAGAGATTTAAGAGATCAGTCATTCTGTTAACAATGCACTGTCCCCCATATTTTTGCATTTCTGCTGGAGCTTTAAGCGTGGATTAATAAAAGGATTATACAGAAGAGAGTCCAGAGAATATTCTGAACTGTTCGATAAGGAATCTGGTGATCTCATTCTTCATTGTTAGATGCGTTTTCGTTGAATAGAACTCGTAATCAGAAGCATTTGAAAAGTGAACAATAGTGTAGTCGAGTTTCTTAAAGAGACAGATAAGCTGCATGAGAGCACTTATGTATAATGAAAAAAGGATTTTTCACTTCAACGACCTTAATTTGAATCTACAAGGATATAAAAAAAAACCATAGCTCAGTAAATTATGTCAGTGAATCAAAAATGATGTTAAAATTGTTTATCTCTCAGAAAACAAGTATTCGAGTCAATGTCAGCATTTAAAAAGGAGAATGTGTGAAGAAGGCATACTATGGAAAGTATTTAATTATTATTGGCTGGAGCTGATGTACCAAACGAATGGCTAAATTATGAAAGATTTAGAGAAGCAAAAGAACAGGTACTTTAAAATTAAAGGTATTTTAAAATAAAAGGTACCGGTATTTTATAAATAAAGTATTTTACAATTAAAGGTATGTTATAATTAAAATTATTTTATAATTTAATTGTTATATATAATGAGGTTAGAGAGTGGAAGATTGTAATGTGTGGTATATAGTACCTTGAGATTTACCGGTACTTAGGATATATATAATTTTGCATAAAAATACAATAGAAATGAACAATATAATTTAGTAATGATATTTATAAACAAATTCTCTTTAGTAGATGTAGTGCTAAACATTTAATTTTAGAATAGCAACATTTAATTGCACAAAGTCATGAAAGAGAAAAACGAGGCCGTTTCATTCTCTTAATCTCCAAAGAATACATTCTCCGATCCTCATCTCCACATCAGTTATGCAGAGAAGGGACGGTAGCGGTGGGAATGCTACAACGTTACTCTCCTTTATGAAAACGCTTACATTAACTCCCTCGGTATCTTTCTGTGATAATGTTGTTTTCATTTTTAAAATATATTTTCGTCTACTTCCAATCCAATCCAATCGTCATGCTCAATGACAACACATGAATCAATCAATAAAAAAAAATCAAGTTATCAGTTTTGTTTTTAAATAGAAGATATTGGGAAAAAAAACAATGTAGCTAAGGAATGATAACCCTTGTATAGAAAATAAAATGTGTAGATAATTTGACGATAAGAATTGAATGAGTAAAAGAAAATAATTATGTTAATGTAAATTATTTTTAAAAAACCAAAAGATTACAAAGAGAGTTTGTGTTATCACACAAACTCAGAGGCGTCCCCAGTTGGAGTCGGATCCCAGTCGGATCCGCCTATTCGAAAGGAATATTCAAGACGTGATTTAATTTTGATGGTCAAAAGTAATAATGTTTCAAAGATTCATTTGCCGATGTAAAAAATGTTTTTTGTTCTGTTTTAAATGTTACAGATGTTTCTTATAAATTTAAAATAATTAACTTCTCGCTGGACGACGGAGGATGGCAGCGAGCAGGGTATGAGCCCTGCCTGGTGGTGCTGTTTGCGCGCTGAACTGTCATTAAGATTTATCGATGGTCCCTAATTCAAAACCTGCCCGCTCCCATCCCCCGTCGTCCTGCTGGAGGTTTGGACTAGGAAGTATACTATCTTCAACTCTGAAGGAAGATCCGAAACATGTAAAGCAAACAAACAAACAACCCGGGCCGTCGAGATAATCAGTTCAGCACGCTAACCGCACTACCAGACATTGCTCTTAACTTAATAACAAACTGGTTACAAACTAATAGAGATAAAGAGATATATTACACATTACCGCATGGCATCTACCGGATATGTTCAATATGTCAGACGAGCGATTTTAGAGAATCTTTCAGAATTGATTTGTAATTGAAAAAAAAAATAGAAAAGAATAGATGTATCGTGCTTGTACTTCGATGTCTTAGCAGTTATCATCAGAGCTATTGGCATTTTCATTTAAACGGAACTAGAATAAGGATGTAGATCTACATAAACTAGACTTCTGATTTAGCACTCTTAAGATCTATATCTACTAGATCTAGATTTAGGCCTATAACAGGCATGTCAAACACGGCGTTCGGGGGCCGCATGCGGCCCGCGAACACCTTGCATGCGGCCCGCTTGGCCCCCTCAAAAATTATCAAAATAATGTTAAACTATTAAGCTGGAAAATAAGCTACTTAAATTGAAAAATAGTATTTTGTCCAGAAAAGGTGAAAGTATTCAAAGTAATAGACATAACTAGGAACACTTTGGCAGATAGAATACAGGACATGTCAATCAGCTCGCGTGACAGGAATTTTGAGATACACGAGGAGCTAGTTGTTCTATGCATAACGCCACAACAAGCTTGTATGTTTTTGAGAAATAACAGGTGATATTGCAGTACAATTTACCTTTGGTAAAGCTAGATAGTCTAACAACGGATGGCGCACTAACCATTATGAAATGGTTTTGATGTAAAGCTACTTGCAGAAATAAGAGAGACTAATGCTAATTTTAAATTTGCTCATTTGCATCATTCACCAAGAAACATAACGCACAAAGCAATTACAATTCCAACATGTCATAAGACTCGTTTCAGTCAATATCAATTTTATTCGTGCCCGTGGCTTAAATCATCGCCAATTTTCAATGTTTCTGAATGACAAATTGCTGGCTCTCCTGTCATAAATAATTGAAGATATATGTTGTACTGGGTGAAGAAATTGTATTGTTTCTGAACATGAAAAGTGAACCGGTTGAACATATGGCTTCATGATTTGGCATTTGCAATTGATCTCACTGGTCACCTGCAAGAATTTGAAACTTTAATGTAAAGACTAAATTGTCACAACTGCGTGCGATCATGTGAAATTATGACTGTAGATAAACAAAATATTGAAGAGAAAATCTAGTTTGACTTCTCAACGTGTCTGGAACTAAAAAGATTTAAATACGGCTACAACATTTGGTAAATATGTCTTACACCTTGAATCGTTAATAGATGCTTCCACTGGCCGTTTTCATGACTTCGTTTGATACGAGCAAGAATTTTGGTTGTTTTTATCTCCATTTTTATTTGCTTCTGAAAATGCTGCTGGTAATGTGCAACTAGAGCTGATAGAATAGCCGTCAGATTCTTTGTTGAAAGCAAAGTATAAAGAAATGGCTGCACCAAAATTTAGTTATTTACCTCAACGGTACGTAGAATTGCGGAAAATTGCAGCCAAAATTCTAGCTATTTTTGCAAGCAATGATCTCTGTGAGCAGTTCTTTTCTATAATGATGGCTACAAATCACCTCACCGTTTGAGATTATCTGATCAAAATTTGTCGTCAGTGATGATAGTGTCAGTGGCAAACAAACTTCCACCCGATATTAATAAACATGTATCCCAGAAAGATGTCACGCATCAGGACAAAAAAAATGCGCAATCATAGTAAATTTTAATTACCAAATTGTACTACAAATTTAGCTAAGGGACATGTATGCCATTAATTATTGAATTCTATTGTATTTTTTCTAATTTACATAAAACTAGTAAGCTGTTTTGCAACTGATTTTTGGCTGCGGCCCCTCAGGCCATAGTAAGTTTTTATGCGGCCCATACACCTTAACCAGTTTGACATGCCTGGCCTATAATATAAATTTGGAATAATTTAGATGTAATTTAGATTGGATTTATGCAATAAAAATCCTAGACTATCAATAGACTGAATGCATCATTAAATTTAAAAATAGTAGATTAGTTATATTATTGATCTAGACGTTTGGAAATCAAAATCTACACTTTAAGTCTAGAAATTGAAATTCTGTATCTTGATCTATATCAGTCTAAACTAGACCTAGAAATTCTAGATCTAAACTTTACAACGATTTTAATTAGAATATAAATCCAGATCTAGTTTTAAAAATCTAGATATACTGTAAAAAAATCTAGATCTATTTTTTAAAATTTAGATTAAATCTAAATCAAGCTATCATACCTTTTTTTCAAAAATGCGAGTCAGTTAACGAGTTTTAATAAACATTACTATACCGAGTTATTTTAGCATTTCATTTGAAGAATTCATTCCATATGACGTCTAAGTAAAAAAATCCACTACGTCACACGGCTAGTTAGACTAAAAAATATCTCATCAATACGAGCCAGTTATCAAGGGTTCATAGACATTGATGCACCGAGTTTTTATTTCAGCATTAAATTTAAAGAATTCATTCATATGACGCCAAAGAAAAAAAAATCCATTACGTCACAATGGGCTAGAAACAAAAAAAGGTTTTTATTAACACGAGAGATTTAACGAGGGTTCATAGTCTCTAGTGTACTGAGTTCATATATATATATATATATATATATATATACTAGCCTGACATTACCCGCGGCCTGCGGGCCTAAGTTTTTGTTTACTAATCTAGTGGATTGGATTTAGATGTATGTTAAACTTTGCTAATTATCCTTTCAAGTTTTTTCTCTTTCGCTACAAAAATAAAATTAGGTTTGCGCATTCATATCTATTAAAAACGAAAAGAGCGATAGCTTTGTTAAATGAATGGGATTATAAAGTGAACAATTAAACGAAATAAATTTTAGTACGCTATTCATGAATGAATATAGATCTAGGCCTATCTCAACTCGGCTTCGCAGCTTTCGTAAACGAATGTAGTCTCTTTAAAATGCTTTAGAAAACCAAGTTTGAATGTTTATTTGATCAAAATATGAAATGAATGGACTATAATTAGTATGTAAACAATTAAACGAATTAATTTTTAGTACGCGATTCATTACGGTATTGTCTAATGAAAGGATGTTCGCCAGGAAATCTATAATTACAGATATCAGGAACTAATTTATGTAAAAAATGCTTTTGAAACACAAAATTGAAGGTTAATTTTATTATATAATGAAATCAATGGATCTTCTTTTGTATTTTCATGTGTCAAAGCAAAAACTATCTGCGCAAAGTGTATTTCTTAAAATTAGATCTAGGTCTAAATCCTTTCGATCTCTTCTTATGTCAACATTGTAAACAAAGCCTAGATCCATAAATACTATAGCTTTAATAGAGTCGAACAACTTTTTTTTTTTAAGTTTGTTTTAGGGCTACAATACATACACTACGGTCTAAGTTAGTACCCAAGGAACATTCCTGCCTAGTTTTATCAAGATTGGTCAAGCGGTTTTGATGTCTATAAGTAACATACATCCATACACCACACATTCTACTTTATAATATAGATATTGTTGTAACTCTATTCCCGCACTGAGATACATGGTGCGCACTAGACACTGTTCCAGACGAGCGTGGAACAATAGGAGAAGGAAATGGAGACTTGATAGTAAATGCCGGCTTATTTCGTTGAACCAAACTAGATCTAGAACAAACTGGCATTCTGTGGTTTGTGTGTATTATTTATTTAATCATTAAAATCCTTATCTATTTTATCATTAACCTGTTGGTTGTTTTCCAGGAAATTTATAGCAATAGGTTTCAGAAGTGGGATTTATAATGGCTACCACGAAAACGCTTATGAAGGAACTGAAGCGGGAACTCCGTGACCGAGGTCTTGTTAGCTTGCGCTCCCAGAGCTTTTTTTGTGTGTATTTTTATAGGCTATAGCTGTTCTGTATATTCTTTTTTATAGGTTAGTGTCAGATTTTATAATTGTACTTCCGCATATTTTTATATGGGTTAGGGCGGGTAGTATAAATAGTTAAATCCAGGCTACATCTTGTACAGTTGACCAGCGGTCAATAAAGTATATCACTGTCTGTGTGACAGTTGATGATCTTAGTGATCTGGCATATACTTATTTAATCATTTCTATATTTTTGTACCTGGGACGGCCTGTAAGTGTATAACTATTTTATATTTTCTTTTACTAGATCTATCACACTATGTGTAAATATGCTAGATATATTTTAATTTAGTTTTATTTTCTAGTTGGCAGTTCATGTTTTGAGCATGTTGATTTAAAGATGGCGGCGTCCATCAGTCCTGCTTTGAGTGTTCAATATCTAATAGAATATATGATTTTGTATTTATAGTTTTGCATGTATGTATTGCAGGCTATTATTACTGCTGTTTTAACTGCTGAATATAGATCTAGCTGCTATTATTACTGCTATTGAGTATTACTCTGCTGAATATAGCTGCTGTTTTAACTGCTGAATATAACTGTTGTGTTATTGCTGCTTTAAGCTGCTATAACCTCTGCTGCATTTATTACTGATATTAATATTGTTATTGCTTCTGTAGATCTAGGGAATCTAGTGAGACTAGTGTTGTTTTGATTTTGTTTTTGTAGTGTTGCCTTAGTTGGCTTAGAACTAGTGGCTTAGTCTGTTCTTAGTGTATAGGTACTAAGGTGTTCTTATTTTAGTTTTAGTTATGGGTTGGTTGTAGTAGTAGAATATTGTAGATCTAGACTAGTTTATTGTAGTGTGTTTGTGTAGATCTATTCTAGGTCTAGTGTAGTAGTTGTACAGTGACTTAGTTAGATAGTTGGTTTCATCAGTTTGTGTTAGATAGTTGGTTTGGTTAGTTTGTTTGTGTTTGTAGTGGTGTAGATTGAGAGGGGTTTAGTTAGTGGTTGGATTAGTTTACTATTAGTTGTTTGGGTTTTAGTGTATATATTATATTTTATTATTGATTTATTTTTATGTAAATAAAGTTTCATTTTGTCTTTTTTGATTTCAAGTAAAGTTTCGTTGGTGCTTTCAGTTAGTTTGGTTAATATGTCTGGTTACTTAGGCGACTCTAGCCCCTTGG
Organism: Biomphalaria glabrata; assembly: GCF_947242115.1. Taxonomy (NCBI): domain Eukaryota; kingdom Metazoa; phylum Mollusca; class Gastropoda; family Planorbidae; genus Biomphalaria; species Biomphalaria glabrata. The sequence goes on from NC_074712.1 coordinate 24,601,722, forward strand.
TCGTAAACTGAGGTGTCACAGATTGAGCCCACCCAGTAGAGCTAACATCTGCCTACTGTTAAAATTTTTATGTTGAGCAGAGAAAAGGTCTCCACTCAGCGCCTCCTGACCTGCTCACAGTCTGAAGACAATTGGAAATAAGGAGACCCTACAGGCACGCCTATGGGAGGCTTTAATGGAGGAAGAAGCAGATCCGGACACTTATCTTTTTGAAGTCGAACCAGATATGGAATATATGTAACAACAGATGGCAGCTGTACTTGAAAAGATGAATTCTCAGCAAAGAACAGATGGGAGCTGTGCTCGAAAATATTGGTTCTATGCGCGAACAGTTGAACTCTGGGCTAGGAAACACCAATGACAAGATAGATGCCATGGACTCCAAGACAGATGTCATGGAATCGGGAATCAAAACCGAGTTATTGGCTATGAACCAATGTGTACAAGCTGTGGAGGAGAGAATCACCAATATTGACGAACAGATGAATCAGAGGGTCGACGCAGTGGAGAAAGTCATCGACGAAATAAGATACAAGCTCAACGTAAGCACAGAAATGTACCAGATGCTGATATGACGTGATTTGTACCTGAAGTCTCCAAGAAAATGAAGCCCTCCGTTTTTTATGGTTCCGTGTCCTGGTCCGTGTATAAGAAGCAATTTGAGGCAGCGGCAAAAGTTAACAAATGGAACAGTGAGGAAGAGAAAGCCACCGCCCTTGTGTTATCTCTAAGAGGAAAAGTCTCCGCATTGCTTCTGTCTCTACCGAACCAGCAGGATTTTGCCGCTCTTGTCCAAGCCATGGAACTCCGTTACGGGGATGAACATTTGCAAGAAGTCTATCGAGTGCAACTAAAAACCTGACAACAGCGCCCCGATGAAACACTACAGGAGCTAGAGACAGACATCGAACGCCTCGCACATTTGCCTGACCCAACAGCCGCACAAGATATCCTGGAAGTCATCATAATAGACGCTTTCATTGATGAGCTTCGAGACCCTAAGTTGAAGAAATCCACAAGATTTAGTGGTAAACGCAGGGCTAGCGAAGCCCGAGTTTACGCTCTGTCATACGAGGCTGTCAAAGACGCATCTGGGGCACTCACCAGGGCCGAAGCCTGGACGTCAAGGAGGAAGAATTCGCACAACTTGTCAGAAGGGTAACAGAGACACTGGACGAAAGGCGAACAACCCGGATACCAGAAGATCAACCCAGGGCCCCTGTACGATGTTGGAATTGTGTTGAACTTGGCCATATTCAAAGAAGCTGCTCTCGAAGATCTCGACAAACCAGAACCTATCACAGATCAGAAATGTATGCACGAACTGGTTCCCGGGGCTACCAGGGAAACTATCATGCGCCGGCTTCAAGGGGAGGAAACCGGCGACGCAGAGAATAAGAGCCCCCGCAACCGTCATCCCAGTCGCCGTGCTAGGGCAGAATAAGAGTTTGAAGGTAGAAGGCAAAATCAGTGCTGAAAATTATCGTTTTCTGCTAGACACTGATGCTTCTTGATCAATCATTCGGCCGGAGGTCGTGAACAAAAACATTATAACCAAAGTTAACTCATATTCCTTAAAAACCGCCAGTGGTCAGTTGATGCCTATACAAGGATGGACGAGTGTTAAAGTTCAGCTCGGGAATCAGTTATTCATTCATGAATTCCTTATCGCCAATATAACCGATGACTGCATTGTAGGACTCGACTTTATGCGGAAATTCGGGTTTTCTATTGACATTGGCGGAAGAGCTTTGATGTGTGGGGACGTAGAGATTCCTTTACTAAATGACGAGGATGAGGAAGAGAATGATTGAATCAGAAGAATCATGTTGACAGAGGATACGAGCTTGCCTGCACAATCGGAATTAATTATTTGGGGAAAATTGGAGCCTGGTCATACAAAAAACGAGAACGGCACTGGTCGAGGGCAAGGAAGATAACTACAGTGAATTTGCCGTAGGTAGGACGTTGGTCATGATCGATAGAGATCAGAAAGTACTGTTAGAGTTATGAACCTTGGCTTGGGTGAAAAAAAATACTAAGAAAAGACAGAATCATAGCTGGTTGCTATACGGTCGATTGTTATGAACCTTGGCTTGGGTGAAAAAAAAACTAAGAAAAGACAGAATCATAGCTGTTTGCTATATGGTCGATTGTTATGAACCTTGGCTTGGGTGAAAAAAAAACTAAGAAAAGACAGAATCATAGCTGTTTGCTATACGGTCGACCTGATACAAAATTGCAGCGATGATAACATCATCAGGGACAGCACTGCATCAGCCCACCCGTATATTACAAAGCTCCTGGGGAAGATTAAGACAAATTTATCGGATGAACAATATGCCAGTGCCGAAAAATTGATTTGTGAGTTTAGTGATATTTTTCCGACTGATAGACAGATTGCGGGAGGACGAATACGGTTCAACCTCGTATCGACACAGGAAACACTAGACCAATTCGACATCCACCACGTCGTCTTCCACTGGCAAAACAACGAGAAGCTATGGACATGATAGAATGCATGAGACAACAGGGAGTCATTGAGCCCTCAAGTAGTCTTTGGTGCTCACCAATAGTCTTAGTGAAAAAAAAGATGGTTCTATGCGATTCTGTGTAGATTATAGATCGTTGAACGAGGTCACCCATAAGGACAGTTATCCTCTACCTAGAATTGACGACACATTTTACACGCTTACAGGAGCACAGATATTCTCTACTCTCGATTTAAAAGCGGGTATTGGCAAGTTGGAATGCATCCCGAAGATAGAGAGAAAACGGCGTTCTCTGCAGTAAACGGTCTCTGGCAATTTCCTGTAATGCCTTTTGGGCTCTGCAATGCTCCGGCAACCTTTGAGCGATTGATGGAGCGTGTCTTACGAGGACTTTACTGAAACATCTGCCTTGTCTATCTGGATGACATTATCGTTTTAGGTAAGACGTTTGAAGAGCATCGTGCAAATTTGAAGGATGTGTTTCAAAGAATTTGAGGCCCTGCGATGAAACTCAACCCAAAGAAGTGCTCTTTGTTTAGAAGGAGTGTAAAATATCTTGGACACATCGTGTCAGGTGACGGAGATAGCACTCATCAGGACAAGGTTGAGGCAGTAAGGCAATGGCCTACCCACCCCAACGAATATTCATGAATTGAGAAGCTTTCTGGGGTTTTGTACATATTACAGACGTTTTGTGCCTAATTTCTCCAACATTTGTAGGGCTCTTCATTTACTAACGGAACAAAAGCAATTTATTTGGACGACGGAATGTCAACAGGCATTTGAAAGGCTGAAAAACACACTTGCCTCATCTTCCATATTGGCCTACCCTATACCAGGCACGACATTCATACTGGACACAGATGCAAGTGGTACCGGAATAGGCGCAGTCTTGTCCCAAAAAGTGGATGAAACTGAACGAGTCATCGCCTATTTCAGTCGTAGTTTTTCAAAGGCTGAAAGGAACTACTGCGTCACGAGACGTGAGCTTCTGGCCGTTGTGGACGCCATAAAACATTTCCACAAATACTTATGTGGGCAAACTTTCACCCTTAGAAGTGATCTCGCCTCTCTACAATGGCTGCTTTCCTTTAAGAGTCCCGAAGGTCAAGTCGCCAGGTGGATAGAACGTCTGAAAACCTATGACTTTGAGATTCAGCACCAAAAAGGACAGACTCACCAGAATGCTGATGCGCTGTCCCGAAGACCTTGCAAAACTGAATGCAAACACTGCAGAAAGGTCGAAGAAAAGGAGGCGGTCGTCGATTGCCATTGTCTTGGGGTAGAAGCTTCCGGACCGTGGTCGGACGAAAAAATCCGAGAGGATCAGCTAAGAGACGAAGATCTGGCTCCCATTCTCCTAATGATGGAAGATGAACCACGACCAGATTGGCAAAAAATCTCTGATAGGGGAACCGCTACCAAGGCATATTGGGCCCAATGGGACTCCTTAAAAATTGTGAACGGTGTCCTCAGTGTGACAGGTTAGCGAAAGTGACGTGTGTTTGACGTGTTTAATGTCTAGGGGATGATTATTTTTGAAGCTATCACACACCAACCCGTCAGCATATAAATCGGGAGCAGGACGCAACGAGACAAGCAATGAGAGAGAGAGATACAAAGTTAAAAATTAAAGAATATTTATTTACATAAATATTTACATAGAAGAATAAAAAAGGGGGAGGGTTTGCATCTATCTCTAATTAATACTATATTTAATCATCACTCTTGCACTTAATAACAGAGTATTTCACTTTGTCTTCTGAACTTAGCTGGTTATCCTGTTGATGTCGCAGCTGCAGTTGGAGGTGGCGCTCTAGCCGATAGAGGGACGCCGATTACAGTTCTTGTGGAGTCTCAATCCAAAGTTCTGATATATGTAGTGGGCACAGTAGGGCTGGTGGCCAGCTACCGTGGGCACAAGTGTACTGCGGGCAGAGCGGATCTGCCGTGGGCAGCGTAGATAACAGGATAAGTCCAGTGAGTTGCAGAGGGTTTGGCGTAGCTATGACGTCTCGCACAGACTCAGGGACGTCGTACCTAATAAGTTGACAGGTTGGCTGTCGAATAGGCAGGCAAGTAGAGCCGATAGCACCAAGTAAGTAGTTGAGTAGATCCAAGTAGGCAGGAGATGATACTCAATAACAAGTATGCATTTAAATAGGCAGGAGTGCAGTGCTGAATAGCACTGAATGCTGAATAGGCAATAGGCAATTGATCCGATAAATAGGCAGACACCTGAGGGAGGGACAGTGAGAAGTACACAATGCACTAATTGATATAAATGAAAAAATAAAATACACAGGATAATATTTAGTGAGAAATATACACAGAGTAATTAAGATGGAACTGTGATTAAGTTCGGCTTACCACCAGGTATTCCTCTAAGAGTAAGAATGTAGGAAATAGTCCAGACTCGATTGCCAGCGAAAGAGAAATAAGCGGGTCTGGTCTGAATTAGTCTACCTTTTAAAGGCCTGGTAGAGACTGGCGGAAACAAGAAATATCCTATGCTTAAGATTATCTCTCACGTGGGTGAATTTGACTCGAAATGGGAGTCGCACCTTGGAGTGTCGAGAGGCGTGTTGACTCGAGTAATCTCTTTGATCAAAGAGAGACGTGGGAGAAAGGGGGAAGAAAGATTGACTTGCATTCCACCCAAGGTGGTGTCCAGTGCGGCCGTCAGACATTCGGCGGGTAAGACCAAAGAGACTGTGTGTTTATCTTTCCCCAATCAAGGGCAGATAAGTGAAAGGACGCGGCCTAGCTATCTCGAAGATGGTAGACTAAGTCTAGCCTGAAGAGGAAAAGGTGGGGCGGGTGAAGAAATTGGGGATAGAACAGGGAAATAATTAAAATAAGATAAATAAAGAATAAGTAATAATAATTAATGCTGTGATAAAATAGAGTGACTCTGACAGCAAGCTTTTGACTTGTCACACTAAGGTGAGTATGGGAAACGCCAGACGGGACAAGCAATCGCTTTTTCAGCTGATGCTACCTAAGGTTAGGGTGTCGGAAGTACTGAAAGAGATGCATAATGGCTTCAGTGGCTCCCATCTTGGTGTCAACAAAACTTTGGAGAAGGTGCGCCAGCGGTTTTACTGGTTCCGTTACCGGGACGATGTTGAAGAACGGTGCCGAAGGTGCGATGTCTGTACTGAAGCCAAGGGCCCGCTACGTAGAACAAGAGGACATATGCAACAATACAACGTTGGGAACCCCTTTGAAAGGATTGCAATCGATGTTGCCGGGCAATTCTCTGAAAGGATCGCAATCGATGTTGCCGGGCAATTCTCTGAAACCAAGAAAAGAAATAAGTTCATCTTTGTAATTATCGACTATTTTACTAAATGGCCTGAAGCACATGCGATACCTAATCGAGAAGCCACCACAGTAGCGGAAACCCTTGTAGAGAACTGGATAAGTCGATACGGTGCTCCAATTGAGTTACACCCAGACCAGGGCCGAAAATTTGAATTCAGAGTCTTTCAGGAGATGTGCCGGACACTCTGCATTGAAAAGACTCGCACCACACCTCTACACCTCCAATCGAATGGAATGGTGGAACGCTTTAACAGAACTTTAGAACAACACCTAACGATGGTCGCCAGTGAACGACAAGATGACTGGGACACCTATATCCCAATGTTCCTCATGGCGTACAGGGGATTCATTCATGGCACCACAAATTATACACCAGCGAAGATGTTGTTTGGCCAAAAACTGCGATTACCATGTGACTTGCTATTCGGGGTTCCAGGTGATAAGCCAGCTACTTCGAAGGAGTACGTCACTAATCTCCGAAAACGAATGGAGGAAGCCCATGCTCTGGCCCGCAGAAATATCAAGATGAACAGTGACCAAATGAAGACAAGATACGACAAACGGGCCAATGCCTCCGAGTTCCACGAGGACAATCTGGTGGGGCTGTACAATCCGCAGAGACGAAAGGGCAGGTCTCCAAAGCTTCATAGAGACTGGGAAGGCCCATACCGCATCATTAAAAGAATCAACGACGTCGAGTGCCGCATTCAGAAAAGTCCCCGGTCTAAGCTGAAGGTAGTCCATGTGGATCGACTTCATCAGTACTGTGGTGGTATAGGTTCTGTTCGGGACGAACAGGTTTGAGAAGGGGGGGGGGAGCAGTGTTGTAACTCTATTCCCGCACTGAGAAAAATGGTGCGCACTAGACACTGTTCCACACGAGCGTGGAACAATAGGAGAAGGAAATGGAAACATGATAATAAATGCCGGCTTATTTAGCTGAACCAAACTAGATCTTAAACAAACTGACATTCTGTGGTTTGTATGTGTTATTTATTTAATCATTAAAATCCTTATCTATGTTATCATTAACCTGTTGAGTGTTTTCCTGGAAATTTATAGCAATATATATATATATATATTAGGATTAAAGCCGCATTTTGTGCGTTTTGTCTGTCAGTCTGTCTATCCGTCATGTTAACATCCAAAATAAAAAAAATTAAAAGCTATTGAAAATTTGATTAATCTTTAATTTATTTCCGAAACATCGCAATAGTTTTAAGTATCTATAACAGATTGTTCCGGATTGTTTGTATATAAAGTGAGAGAAAAAGAGAACTCTAGAGGCATCTAATACCGTTAATAAAATTTTTGGAATGGTGTCGTATAAAAATTGGATGTACCATAGCCTCGTGGAGAGATTTTTAGTAAAAGTCATGATATAGAATATATGCATAAAATTAATCTACTTACATTATCCATAAGGAATACACAAATATATTGTTATGACTTTGCCATGCACACAGCCATCCAAGATAGTGCAGAAAGAAGGTGCGCACTATCAGTGACCAGACAAGTCGGATGTTGACATAAGAGACAAACGATTTCCGCCCAAGGAGAGAGCCAGTATGGAGATGCTGTGCTCAAGGCAGATGCCCTTTGTGTTTGTCATGTCTCTATGTAAATAAACGTCTATGTCCTCGTTGAGTTGCCTCACTTAAGTTATTACAATATATACACAAATAATTAAATTCACAAATATATACAAACAACTAAGTAAAATGTTTCTTAAGCACTTTACTAAGTTACATACCAGCAATCTAAGGTAAAAAAAAAAAAGGAATAATAATATGTAGATGAGAGGATGGTCCACTCCCGAACAGGTCTCAAGAAAGAATGAACTCCTGGACCGAAAGGTTTGTTCAGATAAAGATTGGAGAGGGAATGGGCAAGGGTGTTGGGGCGATGAGCCGCAAATGTGATGTAGACAATTTGGCGTCATCGAGAAAGAAATCCCCGTTTTATCGAGACTAAAGTTTCTCGGGGATACACATTGCGTCAAGGTGTGAATTGGGAGACCAGGAAACTGGTCCGCTCGCGTCCCTTCGTCTTCCTGCCCAGGTGGTCAGAGAAGGTAAAAGGGAGATGATGAGGGCTTTGTCAGAGCAAGGTAGATTACATATTGGCACTGGCTAGCGCTAGTAGATCAGGGAAAATGTTGCCCGAGGCGTTGAGTTGAGTTGGCCCTTTGAAGTGACCAGCCGCTCCCAAGGGGGGTCAGCAGGGGAAAGCGTTACCTGGCGTGGGGAAAGGGAGGTCCAGTCTACCTTCGTTTTGGATTGTGTTACTTTGTGAGATGTTTTTTATTTGAATGTAACTCATAATAAAGTAGTGTGGTTTTGTTCCTAGTCCAGGACAGTTGGATTTTTAGATATAGATATAGTTGAAGTGTAGAATCTAATTATTTCTTCTGTGTAGTCATTATTCAGTCTATGGGCTATTAAGCTGTTAAATTTTAATTGATACTGGTTATTTCAATTGTCTGAACTGAGCCTGTAGTATATTACAGTATATGTAATAAAAATGTTATTTATCTGTGAATTGGCATTCTGAAACTTTATTCTGTCGTTATATGTGTCGTTACGGTATTGCCCAGGACTTGGGTACATTTAGTAATTAGCACATACGTATATTAGAGAAGAAAGGAGTCTTGACAGGAGTATACTGTTGTCAAGAGTCTAGTGTGGCACGTGTCAAAATCAGTGCCTGATGGGGGAGTGGGTGGTTGGATTGGAGGGGTGGTGGTAGTGAGTTTTAGCACTCGATGGGCTAAGTTAGGAAAATTGATGATTAAAAGGTGATACCTTGAGTGAGCTAAAACGTGTCGTCTAAAGATCTGGTCTAGATTCTAAACCTAGTCTAGATTCGAGATCTAAACCTAGTCTAGATTCGACATCTAGACCCACTCTATATTCTAGATCTAGACCTAGTATAAATTCGAGATCTAGTCTATATTCTAGGTCTAGACCTAGTCTAGATGCTAGAATAGATCTAGAATATATCCAGAAAATTAATAATTAATTAATATCGCCTTTTCCCCTTTCGGTGGCCGCTAAAAATATCAGGAGAGTAACTCAACATGTCTGACTCACTACTCAAGTAGAGAACAAGAGGTTACTGCTGAGTGCATTGATCTCTTACACTGAACCAGACGACAAGATATTTTAAGATAAACACCAAAACTAGAATACATTTACTGGAAGCAAAAATTAATCTTGAAGAAGCTAAAACTTGGAAGTGCTACAATTCTGTAATTCAAATGGCATACAGATCGAAATTAGAGGAATCTCTACCAGCTCTTTGATGAAGTGTTCAACTGCTTCTTGCCAATGCATGTAACATGGCGTCATGTGAAAGAAACTTTTTCAAAACTAAAGTTAACACATATTAATTAAAAACTTTTGTGAGACGAATTTCAAATCAGGCTATTCTGTCCATTGAAAGTTTTTTTACAGATTAAAATATTTTTCGTATGATTGAATTTTTTCATTTGTCGTCGATACGAAAATAACACAATAATGTTTAGCTGTTTTCGTTATTTCTAGAAGATATAGGTAGTGACCACAGGCCTATACTTCTTGGAAAACCAAGTATATACCAATCATGCAAAACAGCTAGATGGTTTTACAAAAAAAAAACTAACTGAGCAGTCTTTGCACAAGAAACAGACACAAGACTATTAAGCATATTGAAGAGAAATCTGAACACAACCTACGCAACTATAGTCTCTAACATCTTAGAAGAAGCAAAACACATACTTCTATGTCAAGTTATGCAATACGAACCCTTTTGGACATCAGAATTAGATCAATTAGTTAAAGAAAGAAATATAGTCAGGAAGACTTTAGAAAAAAAAACAACCTCACTCGACAGAACAAGACAAACTACAATAAACTGACTGAGTTTATTAGATACTAAATTAAAAAAAAAACAAAAAAAACATTTGAGCAACTAGATCTAAACAAGGATGCTCGAAAGGCCTGGATCCTTCTGCACCAGCTTGCAGGAAAGAAACAAATAACAAACACTGAGCCTATAAAAGGCTTTGAGGATCTATAAACAGGAAACCTTTAAAAGGCCAAAATTTTCAATAAATACTTTGCTAGCATCAACAAGTCACAACCAAGAAAACAACTTAACTATGCCTTTAGCAATATTCTAAAGAAACACGAAAAAGCTCAAACTGTCAACTGTCATATCTTTTACATCTACTTCACTCTATATGAGCTCAATACTGCCCTAAAAGATTTTAAGCCAAGAAAATCTCCTGGACCCGATAAAATAACAAATGAAGAAATGATCCGGGGTCTAGGATCACAGGCATCAAACCACATACTTAACTTTATCAATTACACATGAAAAACTGGAGACATAAGAATGGAGAACTGCAAACATCATACCCATTTTAAAGAAAATAAACCACTAGGGGATCCAAAAAGTTTAAGGCCAATATCTCTAACATCTAATATTTCAAAATGGCAGAAAAAATTATCAATAACCAAATTTATTGGTGGCTTGAAAATACTTGCTCACTCCACAATGCTCAAGCAGGCTTCAGGAAAGCAAGTAGAACAGAAGACCACTTCTTTCATTTCATCCAGGACATAGTAGAAGAGTTTCAAGAAAACAAGCATACTATAGCAGTATTATAGACTTGCAACAAGCCCATGATAGTTTGGAGAAAAGGTATATATTTTAATATGAGAATAATGGGCATCCACGGAAAAATGTACAGCTTGATCAGGGCATTCCTAAAAAAACAGAACCATCCAAACTCGATTCGAAAGTTCCATCTCTAGTAAAAAAATATGTTCGACCCTTGTCAACAATCACAAAGAGAAGTGACTCAACCAATCTCAATCATGAAACACAGGCAGAGCTATATACAAAGGAATGACCATGCCAAACCACGCAAAGAGCAATCTACAATCTTTCAGGACACACACCTCTGTTAAATTACCATCTTAAATAAATAAATCCCAAACACTGCGCCCAACTATACGAAAATGTGAACTATACT